>NC_133494.1:17720027-17884132 GCF_025370935.1 Choristoneura fumiferana | reverse complement strand
TTAAAGAAATAAGTACTATGTGTTGAGGAGTGTAGTAAGTAATTCCATTTGAAGTTCTGTGGTGTTTTGTTTGCATGGTGTGACGTTTGTGCCCTTAGTGTAAGTTTTCGGTTATAAAATACGTCTCGATCGCGTTCGCGTTAAAAATATCAATTTGTATGCTAACACGAACATCGCAAACGTCCGCTAGAGGCGCTGTTCGTGTTTCCATACAAAATGAGGTTTTAACGCGAACGCGATCGAGACTTATTTTGTAAAACGAAACTTACACTAAGGGGTACGGATATGGTGCGCGTCACCCGTTTAAAGTTACTTAAACATGTTAACTATAGCTATCTGAGATCCGTAATTGGCTCTGTGTTGTATTCCTATACCATATATTGTGTTTTAGCTGTTGGTTCTCCTTAGATAAATAAATAAATCTGTAATCTGTTAATTGAATGTGTTTTTATATTCATTATAGAGTTTTACAATACAATACAAAGATCTTAATTTACGTGCCAATGACCTAACCAACTTAAAAAGTTTAAAACCCTCCGACATTGTCATTTCAAAGTGCAATATCTCAAAAACGGCTAAAATAAATTGAATAATACATAGCTAGAAACTAGCACAAGGAAACTCGCTTTCACATAAGAAAACTGCAATCGAAATCGGCCCATGCGTTCGAGCTACGATGCAACAGACACATTTGCGTTCCGGGGCGGCTGCCCGGGTGCTTAACTACTTAATTTTATCGATTTTAAGAAAAACTAGACTCGGGTACTAACTAAATAAAACTGGTCTGCTAACTGCTTCTATAATTTAGTCGTACAAACCGGTTGTACAGTAACATACTTAATGTTAAGTGAAGAGAGCGTTATGCAGCATTCTCTGATAGAACATTAACATAATCTAGACGACACCTTTCTCAAGGAACATTAATCTCGACTTGTTAACTTACGGACTGAGAACGACTGCGCACGATGCGGTTAGCATTTTTCTTCTTGTACTTGCCATCAGATTATTTGGAGCGGTTAATTGTGGTCAAAAATATCGGAACATGCACTCTATTATTAGATACTGGAGTTCATGTTTCCATCACCCTGGCCACTTCGAAATTATGTGATAGGTGACTGTTGGGCTACTACAAAAACTCGAAGTTCGTGTCGTTACCGCCCTCTCGCTCTCGTATTAAATAGTTAGAGGGCCCGCATGGACTCGAATTCGAGTTTTTGAGTTTCGTAGTAGCCTGCTGTAGGTCTTAGAAGCAACGCGGACTTTTACGGAGGGAATAGCCATTTGCCAGCGTTCCCTCTGTCAAAGTACAAGCCCAACTGGGCATAGGTACTGTTACGTTCGTGGGGTGGGTTCGTGATTGAAAAGCACTTTTAACACCGATGAATAAGAGTAGGATTTATTTTCACACTGTTACTTAACTTTACAAAACACTTAAAAACAGTTCACAGTAATTTCGCACTCTAAAACTCACTTACAAGTCGCTTTGATTCTCTTCGATGTTTATCTCTCGGTATCGCATTCGAAACTGTCCTCCGCCGCAACCTCACCGGCTTATATACCCCCGGTGAATCGGTCCACAAAGTTCGAGAACAGTCCAGCTAGGACGTCATACCTACATCTCGAATGTTCCGGAAACGAGTAGAGTGTCTGTCTCTTTCATGTGCTATCTCTCTCACACAGTTACTAGAATATTCCGGAAACAGGATCATCAGTCTGTTTCTCTCACACATATAGGCTATCCTTGTCACACACCTTCTCGAATGTTCTCAGTATAGCTGTCTCTTTCTAATCGTGCTATCTCTTTCACTCCTATGGAAAATTTCGCCATATACTGAAATGTACTTCAGAGGCCCATAAGGGGTCCTGAAAACGCCTGAAAACGGGTTTTCAGGTTATGGCGTCATCGGATAGAGGGTGGCCTGAAACGGACTGAAAACATGTTTCAGGCGCCTGAAAACGACGGTAACTTGGGTGAAATTTTGATAAACTAATATGTGATAGAGCATCCTCTGAAACGGCCTGAAACCGTATTCCAGCCTACTGAAAACGCCTCCAATGGGTCGAAAAGCACGATCAAAGTTTCCACCTAACCCACCGCCGTAACACTGCCCCCTCCTAAGACATGCTCGTCCCGAGCATCATTAGATCCATGGTATTTGGCCAACCGATCAACATGAACAATCTTACAGGGGCTACGCGCGTTACGCTGTATCCGGTATGTGACATCGTTGATCCTAGTGACTACTTTGTACGGCCCTTCCCAACTCGGTGATAATTTCGGGGACTTCCCTTTTTTTCGCATAGGGTTATGTAGCCACACCAACGATCCTTCCTCAAATCTCGTCTGGTTAGACTTCCGGTCATATCTGGTCTTCATCTTTTCGCTGGCCTGCAGTCCGTGTTCACGAACATGATTGTGAACACCATCAATCCGGTTTCGCAGTTCACTTGCATATTCTGAAATCGTCTTTGGTGCATCTGGAGGTCGTCCTGTCAGTAGATCCGCAGGTAACCGCAATTCTCTTCCAAAATTAGCACACGCAGGTGTCACGGCCGTGCTTTCGTGAACTGCGGTCCGATATGACATTAAAAAGAGTGGAATATGCCTGTCCCAATCTTTTTGATGGCTGTCAACTACTTTGGCCAAATGTCGTTCCAGAGTCTGATTGAATCTCTCGACCATCCCGTCTGACTGTGGATGATAGGACGTAGTCCGAGTTTTATGAATTTTATGACTCGGCAAGTCTCCTGAAACACCAGAGATTCAAAATTTCTTCCCTGATCGCTGTGGATCTCAAGAGGTACTCCATACCGACAAAATACTTCAGCCACTACTGTTTCCGCTACTGTGACTGCCTCTTGATTTGGAATGGCAAACACTTCAGGCCATTTGGTGAAATAGTCCATGACCACAAGGATGTACTTGTTTCCGCGGTCAGAGATCGGGAACGGGCCTGCGACGTCCAAAGCAATTCTTTCCCAAGGTGCCCCCACATTATAAACTTTAAGCGCACCTCTACTGCGTGTATGTGGCCCCTTGACCGACGAGCAGCTAGTACACTTCCTACACCAGTCTTCCACATCTTCCCGACAGTGTATCCAGTAAAAGCGTTGTCGAATCTTCATCAGAGTCCTTTTTACTCCTAGATGCCCGCCGGAAATGCCATCATGAAAGGATCTTAAAACATCGCTAACTCTCTTTCTTGGTACGACCACTTGAAGGTGAGCATCCTTTCCGTTCGCTGACTCCCATTTCCTACACAGTACGCCATTGTGCATAATCAGACTTTCCCATTGCGCCCAGTAGCTCTTGGTCACTGTACTCATCGGAGCTACTTCACACCACCTTGGTTTGGGCATTCCACCGTTAATCCAGTCGTAAATGGGTTTTATGTCACGATCTTCCTGTTGTGCTTCTTGCATGACTGCGTCACTCCACTCTTCGCTAACAGTGTCGGTCCTCAACATCTTCACGCAGTCCTTATCCTCTTGTCTTAAACAGTGTTTGCAGTCATCCGGACAAGGCCTTCGAGAGAGGGCATCTGCATTTCCATGTGACTTTCCACTTCGATGCTCGATGGAAAAGTCATATTCCTGCAGTTGTTCGATCCAGCGTGCCACCTGACCCTCGGGGTTCTTGAACTCTAACAACCACTTTAAAGCAGCATGGTCAGTCCTGATTCGGAACTTGCGTCCAAGCAAATATTTGCTGAAATGCTGCAAAGTTTTGACGACTGCCAGCAATTCTCTCCGAGTGACGCAGTAATTTCTCTCGGGTTTCGATAACGATTTACTGAAATAGGCTATCACAACTTCCTGATCTCCTTTGTTTTGTGACAAGACTCCTCCGATGCCAGTATTGCTTGCATCAGTGTCAACAACAAACTCGTTATCCGGGTCGGGATATTCCAAAATAGGTGTTTCACAAAGTCTCTGTTTGAGATCTGAGAAGGCTGCTGCACACTGATCATCCCAATTAAATGGTCGTTTCTCTTCCGTCAGCTGGTGCAAAGGCTTTGCTATATCCGAGAAGTTCTTCACAAATCGTCGATAGTACGAGCAAAGTCCTAAAAAGGCACGCACTGCTGTCTTGTCTTTCGGTGTTGGCCAGTCCTTAACTGCACTTATCTTCTCAGGGTCTGTCTGGATGCCTTCTGATGAAATTACATGTCCCAAGTAGTTAACCTTACGCTTGAAGAATGAGCATTTCTTCGGACTTAGTTTTAAATTTGCGTCACGCAACTTGGACAAAACTTGCTCCAGTTTCTTAAGGTGGTCATCGAAATTTTTACCTACAATTATGATGTCATCCAGATACACTAGGCAAGTATCACCCAGGAGGCCGGCAAGTATTTGCTCCATTAACCTCTCAAAAGTTGCCGGTGCATTGCACAACCCAAACGGCATAACATTAAACTGCCAAAGTCCTTTACCAGTTGAGAAGGCTGTTTTCTCTTTATCTTTGTCCTTGATTTCCACTTGCCAGTATCCACTTTTCAAATCCAAGGTGGAAAACCATTTCATGCCGTTTAAAGTGTCCAAAGTGTCGTCTATCCTCGGCAATGGATAACTGTCCTTCTTGGTCACGTCGTTGAGTCTACGATAGTCAACGCAAAATCTCATAGTTCCATCCTTCTTTTTCACCAAGACTACTGGAGAACACCAAGGGCTGGTCGACGGTTCTATTACTTTGTCCCTCCTCATTTCCTTGATCATGTCTTCGACTTCTTTTTCTCGAGCTACTGGAACTCGCCGAGGTCGCTGTCGAATAGGCATGACATCTCCAGTGTCGATCTCGTGCTGCACTACTCCAGTTCTCCCGATATCACTGTCATGTGCAGAGAAGACACTCCTATAGCGCTTTAGTAGATTACGCGCCTTTAGAAGTTCTTCCTCCGTGAGATCATTCTCGCAGTTTTCCAATAATTTTCCAATATCCACAACTTCTTCTTGCAACTTGTTCTCGCTTGGCCCATGGCAACTCCGTATCCAAGAGATTGCCTCGCATGTCCCCATAAGGGTTCCTTTACTTAGGACGTGTTGAGTGTCACTTAAATTAAGAACCCTTATAAATGCTGCAGATGACGTCATTACCACTGTGCGAGCTGGTATCCACGGCTTACTGCCAGCTATTTTCTCTATTAACACGCAGGAATGAGATCCTTGTCTCATACCATATGGCAACTTCACTGGAACTAGGGCTTGCGATCTCGGTTGAAGTGTAGTCCTTCTAGCGCAGAAGACATGTCCACCCACTTCACCCTCCATAGGAACTTCATAAGCCCCAAATTTCAGCACGCCGCCTTTTAAGTCGATCTTACATTCGTACTTCCTCATAAAATCTAGACCAATAATACAGTCGTCTACGATGTCAGCAATGATGACTTTGTGCCAGTACTTCTTTTCTCCAATCTTTACTGACACTTCTTGCTCCCCTTGGACGGAAATGTACTGGCCGGTAGCCGTTTGCAGCTGAAGATGCATTGGTCGGACTAGATGATCTCTGATCAGGTGTTTTAGCAGTCGAGAACTGATCACAGTCCGAGAAGCTCCGGTGTCGATAGTAAGGTGACATGGTACTCCACCAATTTCTCCTTTGACAGCCAGACTGTTCCCGTCGTTCGCCTGGGAGATCATAACTGGGACATTGTGACCACCAGCCAGCACTCGTCCCATAGTCCTGGCTTTTACTCGTTTCCCTGCTGCTGCCGCTCTGGGCTACCAGAGCTTGCTGGCCTCTCCATTTGGTCCGAGTCTCGTCGCCTCCAATGTCTTTTCGGGCAGCCAGATTGCATGTGTCCTCGTTCTCCGCAGTTGTAACATCGAGGTCCCGTTTCTCGAGGTGGAGCAATCGGCTCCCTGCAGCGACTTCGCGTACCCTGAAGGATCTTGTTGGGTCCTGGCGTACAGCTTCCACCTCGAGAGCATGGGCAAGCGCATCCTTCAAACTCCCATGGTGACCCAGTCGTACAGCAGCCCTCACTTCAAAGTCTCGAATCCCATCTATGAATGTCTGCACTAGCATTCCATCCGTAAAAGAGGATGAATCTCGGTATGCTTTTTGGACCAGTTTCTCTATTTCTAGGCCCACTTTTGTAATGACTCATTACGACCCTGGGTCCTATCCTTCAGTTGAGCTCTGTAGACGTGCTCTAGATGACTGTCACCGAAGCGTGCTTCTAAAGCTTCAAGGAGACGGTCATATGTCTTATCCTTTCCCAACGTTTCCAAGATACTGAGAGCTTCATCCCGTAGCGCCAAACTCAGTGCCGTTTTTGCATAATCCTTGCTCCAGCCATTCGTTTCCGCAACCAACTCGAATTGGTGCTTGTATGCGGCCCATGAAGAGGTACCATCAAATGGTGGTAACTTTAACTTTTCACCTCCTGTGGCTGGTGCACCCGATAAACTGGTGGTACCGTTGGCCACTTTAATCTCCAACTTCTGGAGGCGATTCTCGTGGCCTTCTACCTTTTCGTTGACACCGTTGAGGCGCTTTTCGTGATTTTCGACTTTAATGTCAACTGCCACAATTTTATCCTGGACCTCAGCCATCTCCTTTTTCCATTCTGCGGCTGCGTCGTGTACCTCACGGAGGAGTTGGAACTGATTCTTTTGTTCCTCCTGTAGAATCCTAGCTTGTTCTTCCTGAGCTTCCTTCTGACCCCGTAGCTCTTGCTGCAGGATTCTAGCTTGTTCCTCCTGCTTTCTAGCATGTTCCTCCTGCCTTCTAGCTTGTTCTTTCAGGAGGACCAGAATCGCACTGACGTCTATTTCCGACTTTGGGGAAACTGCCACCGCTGTATCTGACGCTGCGGCGGTGTCTGTAGGGTCCCCAGCTGCGGCGCGGCTTCGGGTCTGCATCCTCTCCTTCTCTTCTTCTCGCGGAGTAAGCGGCATTTTCAATCCCACTTCTGACACCAAATGTTACGTTCGTGGGGTGGGTTCGTGATTGAAAAGCACTTTTAACACCGATGAATAAGAGTAGGATTTATTTTCACACTGTTACTTAACTTTACAAAACACTTAAAACAGTTCACAGTAATTTCGCACTCTAAAACTCACTTACAAGTCGCTTTGATTCTCTTCGATGTTTATCGCTCGGTATCGCATTCGAAACTGTCCTCCGCCGCAACCTCACCCGGCTTATATACCCCCGGTGAATCGGTCCACAAAGTTCGAGAACAGTCCAGCTAGGACGTCATACCTACATCTCGAATGTTCCGGAAACGAGTAGAGTGTCTGTCTCTTTCATGTGCTATCTCTCTCACACAGTTACTAGAATATTCCGGAAACAGGATCATCAGTCTGTTTCTCTCACACATATAGGCTATCCTTGTCACACACCTTCTCGAATGTTCTCAGTATAGCTGTCTCTTTCTAATCGTGCTATCTCTTTCACTCCTATGGAAAATTTCGCCATATACTGAAATGTACTTCAGAGGCCCATAAGGGGTCCTGAAAACGCCTGAAAACGGGTTTTCAGGTTATGGCGTCATCGGATAGAGGGTGGCCTGAAACGGACTGAAAACATGTTTCAGGCGCCTGAAAACGACGGTAACTTGGGTGAATTTTGATAAACTAATATGTGATAGAGCATCCTCTGAAACGGCCTGAAACCGTATTCCAGCCTACTGAAAACGCCTCCAATGGGTCGAAAAGCACGATCAAAGTTTCCACTAACCCACCGCCGTAACAGTACGAATTTTATAAAACAAGGCGCGCTCGGATTTCAAACTAGACCGAATCGAGTCGCGCAAGTAAACGTTGCAGTGCTGAAAATGCCGAATTGTTCAGTTTTCTGCTGTAAAAAGAGATCTGGAACATCAAACTTGCAAAAAGATGGTGTTACATTTCACATGTAAGTAAATTGTTATCGTATTGTTGCTATTTAATTACATTTAAACAACAAAGTCGTACATTATTGTCGGATTCGTTTACCAACATCGAGTCCGCTAATGGTCAAGCGATAAATCCGACTTTTCGCCGATGAACAACTTAGTGATGTTACTGTCAATGTGTGAGTTTTGAGTCATCTGTACACAAGTTCGTCAATACAGTCAGTTGGCCGTTTTGTTTTTGCATGTAAGTGTGCGGAACTGCACTTGTGTGCACATTCCCCGCCCTCCCCCCCCCCCCCCCCCCCCCGCAACAAACGCCAGAACTGTTTTAAAGGTAATCTACCGCTAAGGCTACTCCCTTCCGGTAGGAAGCCTGCGTTGCTCTAAGCTGTAGTGTTCCCAAAAATTACATCGTGGATTTTAACAATCTCGAAATTTTTGAATTTTATCCTGATTCCGCGGTAATATTGGGATCAAAAGTAGTTTGTACGTTATTTCAGACGTCTAGTTATCTAAATACCAAGTTTCATTCAAATCCGTCCAGCCGTTTTAGCGTGAAAGATTAACAAACAAACATACACGCAGACGCAAACAAATTTTAAATGGAATTTCCTGTACGTAAATAATATCAAAGCAAAAATATTCAAGTTAGAAACTTAACTAGGTACCATACAATCATTGAATTTCAAACCAATTTTATTTGCTGTCGGTAGCCACCGTCAACAGACTCGTTAGTTCAATGAACCAACAAACTCTGCTGACTGTACATACTGAGCTCATTAAGTAAAATAAAAACGTCCTACGCATTTAAATTGCATGTGCAAAATTGAACCTCATTTCTTGAGCTGCAAGCTTCAATGTAAAATTTCTTTAAATTTGGACATAGAATCTTTATGAAAAAATATAGCACTGGTTGTTTGTCGTATCCGAAATCAAGTGCATAGTCATGTGCCTATTAATACAGGGTAGTGAAGTGACCTAGATAAAATAAATGACAGTCGGTTAGATTCAATCAATAATCAAATCAGTCCACATTCACCAAACAACAAAAAGTTGGAAAGCCCCGACTTTGTTACTTCAAAGTTTAATATCTCAAAAACGGTTAAACCGATTTTGATGAAACACGTCTAAGAACCAACGCTAGAAAACCTGATTTCAAAGAAAAACCGTATTCGCCCGTTTAAGAGTTACGGTGCCACAGAAAGACACACAGTGGTCAAACTTATAACATCCCTCTTTTTGCGTCGGGGGTTAAAAATTGTGCCAATCCATCTCACTCTGCAGATGATTGTCACAAATCATCTCCATTTTAAGAGTCGGATATTGTACTACCCTATTTTTTTATTCTACCGCTTGACCGAGTGATCATTGTCTTAACATGCCAAATAACAGCTTTCTAATCAGTACTAAGTCTCAAGCTAAGCCACTGAAAGATCGACAGTCATCTTGAAATTATAATGGTTTAGTTTTAGCATTTTATTACGTGACCCTAAATCAGGTGTCTTCTTTTTGAAGACGGTTGAAAACCACAAACAGCCCAATTTTAATCCCTTAACTAATAAGCAGACTCATTTACAAATAGTACAAAAACAGAGCCATAATGTTACTGAAAACTCGAAAGCTTTGTTTCTGGAATGTAATTAAAATTTTCCGTCTGCGCGGTCAAAGAGAAGTAAACTAAGGGAAATAATTTACACTATCGTTTTCATGAGGCAGAATTAAGCTAATTTAATGTTATCTTTGCGAGTACTGTAAACCTTTACTTCCTTATTTATATTTACTTTCTTATTTTACAAAGCTGCAATTCTACAACAGTGCAATTCAATAGCTCCATCGATACTGGCCATGATTCCGCTAATGTTATGGTTGGAGAAGACACTGTTGGTAATATCTCCACCGATACTGCTAATAATTCCACCAATTTTATGATTGGAACACTAACAACTGGAACACTCTCGATTCCAAAAGACACCATCGGTTATAGCTCCATCGATACTATCTATAATTCCGCTAATGTCAAGGTTGGAAAAGACCCTATCGGTTATAACTCTATCGATACTATCTATAATTCCGCTAATATCAAAGTTGGAAAAGACCCTATCGGTTATAACTCTATCGATACTATCGAAGATGCAGCTAATGTCAAGGTTGGAAAAGACCGTATCGGTTATAACTCTATCGACACTATCGATGATTGCGCCAACATCAAGATTGAAGAAGACATTATCGGTTATAAGTATAACTCCATCGATACTACCGATGATTCCGCTAATGTCAACGTTTGAAAAGACACTATCGGTTACAGCTCCATCGATGCTAGCTATGGTTCTACCAATATCAAAGTTGAAAAATACAATATCGGTTGGCATTTTCTTTTAAATTATAGCTTGTACGATTCTTTTAGTGTTTTTATGCATGCTAGCCATCAGCTGCCCTGTAAAAGCGAAATCTTACAAAAAAAAATATGCCAAATTGGTTGTGATATTGGTAACTGGTTTTTCACGATACAGCCCCGACCTAGTGTGAGAACCGCTGATAAACTCTAGTTCCTACTTTTAGGTTAAGTAGCTATGTATATTCTTACGTAACGTAATTTAACATTGGCAAATAAATTATTTTTCATTTTCATTTCATTTTCAATAAACGGTAGCTAACTGACAGACGACGCTCAGCCTAAACTAATGGAGCTCTTTAGCTCCTTGATTAGCAGACAATTACCTGAAGTAAGTACCTTAAATAGAAGAGGGGAAATTTTCAGAAGTTCGAACCCGCAATCCTCTGCTCGAGGGGTCGTAGGTTTATAATCATCCATCAATCACTCATCGAACCACTGGAGTCACACGGAAAAATAGTTAAAAAGCTGTGTTCGCTGCTCAATTGAAATCATGCATAATTCATTAAAATAATTTACTCGCTTCAAGAAAACTTAACACAAATACTTACGCACGCTGCAAAATATAATTATGAAAGAGACCTCACAGTAAAAACAAAGAAATAAGTGATATCAAATCAGATCCAAAACGGAACGACCGTAAAAATGTATCGCAACAAAAACAAGAACAGTTTGGGCACATCAAGTTTTTTGCAGTTACCGAACCGATTGACCGCGCTGTACTTTCACTAACTTGCTACTCGCTTATCAAGTGCGGGTTCTAATTAGTCACTGACTTCTATATTAACTACAGTCTGTGCTACAGTAGATAGCTTCTTTGTAGGGTAGGCATCGCGATGAGTTTAGTAACCTATTCAAACCAAAGTTTATATTTTTAAATTAGTTTATTTTTATTCTTCTTTATAAGTGGAAACTGTTTTGGCTTATGTATCATCTAAATTAATTTATATTCAACTGTGTCATATATGCTGTTCGTTTCCCAAATAAATAAATAAATAAATTAGTAACTTCTTTTTCCTCTTCTGCTTTGAACCAACCGGTCGTTGTGTATCCACCTGTCATGTAAGGAATGCAGGCTGCAGAAGAAAACGAGGAAAAGAGAGCGGCTTGGAAATTTCTTTCCAGTCCATATCACTCAACGACTCACTCACTCAACTCACTCTTCGTCTCATCCACTCAGGATATTCGCAAAAATATAAGGAGAAGCATTTCACCTGCGCGAAGATTTTCATAAAATTTTGGACAAAGGGGAAGTTAAATGCATTGTTTCTAGAAAAGAGTGATCGTTAATTATTATTTTATAGAAATAATTTGACAAACTGCTTGTTACCCCTAGGACTGTACGGGACCTCAAAATCAATAATACAGGCCATTCTGAGGCTTACTGCCAACTTATTCGACACCGAGTGTCACCGAATAGTCAAAAAGAAGATACCCAGAAAATGTTCTATATGCAGATCGATTCACAAAAACTGGCACAATAATTGATTCAACGAAAGTGGGGGCAAAAATGTACCAGTGCTAGTGATTAATTAAAAATCTATTAAGTTTATCGACATCGATAAAAAGTGTTAATGTAACAATCATTTCAAAAGTTTAATCTTATCTGAACATCATTAATTTTTAACCATCATTATTACAACTAATGGCTAAGTTTGAATACCAACGTCATATTGTCCATAAGTTAAAAAGGTCATCATGATTACGTTTGGATCCTCGGGATAAAAATATTTACATAAAACTTCAAATGGTGTTAGAGAAAAACATCGGCATTTCAACTTTAAAAACATTAAATGATATGGTATCCGGAAAAGAAATGGAACTAAGTCGTACAGAAGAAATTCATCAACACTGTAAATTGATTCAATTGGCTCCGATTACTACAGCACCTGCACAAACCTGCGAACAATTCAATGGTGTGTGTGTGAAGTTCCTAATCCGCACTGGGCCCGCGTGGTAAGTGTCCAAGCCCTCTGTTCTGAGAGGAGGCCTGTGCCCAGCAGTGGGACGTATATAGGCTGGGATGATGACTACAGTTGACCTAGAAAGTTCTCTTTTCTTCTTAATTCGAATTCTTAAAATTACACAACGGTTGTACGTCATTTTTATCGATGTCAACTAATAAAATTAGCTTAATGGTTCCTCGCACTATTAAACTTCAGTACAAATTTGCACCAGTCAATCCGGTAACACACAGATACTTTCATTCACTCATTCAATCCATTCGTGCCAACTCTTGTGAATCGACCTGTACGTAGGTATAATGCGTAATACACCTAAGTATGTACACAGCTACTTGTATACCTTTATTCAACACTCCCTGACCCCGTTTCCTGTCCGAACACTCTTAATTACATTAGCATGTGGCAACGAAGACCCGATGCCGACTGAATGAATGAATAGCCGGAAGATCGGATCTTTAATCACGCTCTTTGAGGGACCGAACTCCGGTAAGTAGAAGGCGTACGCATTCGCAGATGAGTAAGGCTGGGGTTCCACCAGAGATTTGCAAGGAATGTGTTTTTCATGAACCAATAGAAGAGAAGTTTCCCTGCCGGCCGCGCGGCCACGGTAGGTATTCGTTTGGGATATTGCTGTCTTTATTGCTCGTGACATAAGCGCTCGCAGCCGTCCTTCCGCAACGACGTCCGTAATTTATATCGAGATAGCTGTAGGCTTTTCAAGATTTGGGCGGTTGAATTTTGGGTTTCTTTGTCCTCATATTATACGAAAAGTTAGCACAGAAATCAATGATGTTTTACAATCAAGATATTCATTATATTTTCTATGCATGTGGTTTTTTAGATTTTTGTAAAAATGCTTTATTAGTCTGTAATTCTCGTGCAAAGTTGACATCGTTCTTTTGAGCTCCTGTAATTCTGATATTACACATTTATATGAAAATCTGAAAAACCACAGGCATAGGTACGTCTAGTCCATACTTACAAAATTTCATCTATTTCTGTTTTCAAATGAGACCAGGACTACGTTTGTATGGAGAATGGAACGAAGAGACTTCTCTTAATTTACCTAGCTTCGCTCCGCTTAGCTGTTTCCACTAGAGCTGTGCTGTAAGAGGATAGGTAAATGAAGAATTTCTATTGATTCATGGAAAACACATTCCTCGCAACTCGTCCTCGTACGTCTCTGGTGGAAACACAGCCTAATAAGACTAGCACTATCCCGCAGGCATTATGCAATTTTCATGGATATAAAAATATCACATGAAATGAATTATAAGAACCATAAAAATGGACATAAATACGCTCCGATAACTTAACTTTTCTTCGAACAGTTAAATGAGAAAACGTGAAGGCAATATTAGCAAACAGAAGGGACAAAGCAACAAAATCATTTCTCGAAGTAAATTACAAACGTTTCTATCCCTCTTATTGCTTTAGTTAGTTCTAAGGTTGAAGCACTAACGTTCAACCTCCGTTCAACGGATTCCGTGGAAACCCCAAACTACTTAAAAAGGAGATCTGAAGTGTCCCCGACAAAACGTTTCCCCTCGTCCTGCCGACACTTCTAATAATGGCTATCCTCTTGACAAACAGCTTCGATAAAACCGGCCAAGTGCGTGTCGAATTCGCGCACCGAGGGTCCCGACCTTCGTAGGTATCTATGAATATTCTTTTACCCATATTCTGTAGTTGGAGAGGCACTTGAAGAAGATGATGAATGTCCAGTGTTAGCAGAGCCCCTCTTGTAAGCAAAATGTACAGAGGTCGTTTTAGATGGTGGGCATAGACGGAAAGGCATAAAAAACTAAGATTTTCAGACTTTTTATAGGTTGTGCTAGAAGTGCTTCCTTCATACCAAATTTTAATGAGAACCGGTACCCTATAGGTTTTTCGGTTACGGTTATTTGTATCGAAATACTTTTCAATGACTGTTATCTTATGATCGCATTGACTAGCAAAAGTAAAATGTTAATGACAAACGAATGTTGAATAATAATTTATTGAATCAGGCGTTACTTTCAATACTCAATACAATACTATTGCACATGAACATGATGGTTTTTACAGGTGGTGTGACTTAAACTAGGAGATCACATTATGTACCCTGTTGGGCGCAGCAATTAAGATTACAATTACAAAATTAATAATTTTTAGTATAAATATTATTATTGTATTAATTAATTATTACATAGATTATTATTTTTATTGGTTATTATTTATTTTATTACATTGATATATTTGCATTCCATACATACTATAATTTATCTTCTATATATTGTTGAACACTGTAATATGATTTTTTAACTCACATGTTGTTTTAAATTATTTATGAACACTGTGTCTTTTTCTTCATCTCTCATTTGTTCTGGTAATTTATTATAAATTTTTATGGACATTATTAAAGCGCCAGCTGAATGCAACTTTGCGGAGGTCCATATCAATGACCAACTACTACTTTGGTCACTGCAAACAAATCAAAAAAACGCATAGCAAGTTTGGGCGGTTGAGCAAAATTATTGTTTTACTTTGAAACGAATGTTAAGTTAATCTAAGATTTCCACTAGCCTAATCTGGCTCGGAGTCAGAGTCCCTGTCCTCTGAGCATACAAAATATTGATTACAAGTCATTTGCCGACAACACGACAACAAATTTCTTAAGGACCCTTCTCAATCATACAGGGTCCTCTGTTACCAGGATATTCGAAAGTAGGACGTGACAACGTTAAGCAAACAATTTAATTCTATTATTCGTGTTAGAATGTATACTTAAGCCATGTAAGTTTGCGAGCACAAATTCCATCGATCTCGCTTCTCCGTAGCATTTAAATTAAATAATTCAATTGGTACTCGTCTTATACCGTATAATGTCAGAAAGTAGAGGTGAAAACGATTGTGATTCCAAACGTGTTGGACAAGGCCTCTGAGTCCGTCTCGGATACACGGCCTGATGCAGTGAGTGTTGAGTGTATGAATCGAATGATAAGTGAGAACGTGAGAACTAGAAATGGTAATCTCGACTCCGAAAAGTGATCTGATTCACTAAATCCAGCTCCGATATCGGAACCGACTCCGCTTAATGACTCCGACTTCTTTATAGAATCCAAACTGCCTATACTGTCCCTTGTAGCCAGAGCTACCACAAGAATTTAGAGAACAAAGAAACAAGAAATTTGATAATTGAAGACTTTTTGACATTCATATAGATAGATAGATACATTTAGATAGATTTAATATTACTTTTGAAAAAATACATTATAAACACATGTCAGGTAATTATAAGAAAGTCACAAAATGATCGTCAAATGTATACATAAAAATAGAATTACAATGTCAAATTAGAGTAAAATTAAATAATAAGTAATTAAAGGTAAAAACAAGAATATAAATCTATGACAACTTTATGATATACATATGGAATAGGTATACGAATCATAGAGCCTACATTAAATAAAGATATTTTGACTTTGACCTTTAAATCCCGAATTTTCCTTGAACTACACAAAATATACGTATAAAGTATCTCCTTAACCTCAAGCGCTCGTAAAGCGCCTCCGCCCGCCATAACTATCATCTCGGGTCAATCATAGGTCGTGCCCGCTAGGCTTAAGGTCAGAAGATCCCAAGCCTAGTTTTGAGCTAGCGTGACTGTGAGCAGTTACATGTTAAGGTTTTCTATACTCTAGTATAGGTTCATACTTCACCCGTCTAGCGTCTAGTGACCGATTGACTTGAATATTTAGGATTCCTTACCTCATATTGTCACTTTGTTGTCTGTCTGTCTAGAAATTGTCCGTGGCGATGGATATCTGCCAGCCCTTTGGTCTCCAGTTCACGGGCTTTAGTATTTTTTCAAGATTCTATGTGCGGCAGGACCCATGGACCAAAATGGGTCAAAAGCAATCAATTTAGTTCTATTTTATGATTCAAGACTTTAAAAATACGCTTTACGTTATTATTGTAGCCTTGATTATTAAGATAGTAAACTTCATCGTATTACAAAGCGTCCGTTCTGGTCAGAAAACTTGGACTTACCGATAAGACTGAATAGCTAACTACTGCAAACTATACTAATATCCTCAAGTTTTCTGGCTAACTCAGTGCCTCAATTTCTCAATGTTAAAGTTCTAGCGCAGCACAACGCAACTTGACAATCATTGATGAGATTACAACTTAACCAAAGTTCTTACATTTACTAATCTAAGTAAAAGTTTAGTATGAAACTTAACGTGGCAGGAATGGTAATATAGTACAGTTATAGAGGAAACTTTGTTAGCAATAATACCCATAGATTATAAAATAAAACAGAAGCTTTACAATCTGAGCGGACAATTGCGTCTACAATTTAACCTAAAAACGCGCGGAGCATTTAACTATCTCACTCTACTTCTTATTCTACTCGTGAGTTTGGGCATTAAATATTATAACACATGTGGAAAGCACTTCGATGTTTATTTTGTATTCTTTTCTTCTGATGTCTCTCTTTCTCTCTCCTTGCATAGTTCCCGCGGGATAGGGATAAACGAATTCTACGCAAACGGAGTCGCGGGCAACAGCTTTAAAATTAATAGTTAAAAAAAAGTTAATCTAACCCGGTAGGGCGCTCACGTCAACCGTTTCACCTGTACCTATACTCGTAATGAACACAGTAATGGACAATACCGTATGTGGCCTATAACACGGTCAAATAATTAAAACGTAGATCGTACTCTTGAAACTCAACAACGTTACTTCAGGGACTTTTAAAAATAATTAGTTTTTTTAATTTTTATTACACTAAAGTTTATTCGAAAAAGCAGTAAAGCAAAATATTGATATTTGTAGCGTGACAGGCGACGTCTCAGTTGGGTACTAGGATGGCGTACATTGAATTTACGATTAAGTTTGTTGGAAAAAAAAAGTTAAGTTTTAATTTTAATAGGCTATTTGACTATTTTGGACAGTCATGGTAATCTATTCTTTGTTACAAAATAAGACATTTTCATTAATATTTCCGGAAAATTTACTGTATTATGAGTAAAAATCAATATTAAAGTTTAAATTTTCAGAACCGCGCGAAAAACGATGTTTTTGTAATGGCGCCGAGCACCTGACATGTGTGACGTCACATGCCAGTAAACAAATCCTAACCTCTGTTAAATAGTGCATATTAAGTGAGTTTCATCGATTTTCTTCAACATTTTTTTATATCATTATGTATAAATGGTGTGTAGTGCCACAATGTACAAATACGTCTTTAAGGAATCCACAAAAATTGTTTGTTTCTGTACCAACGAATCGAAAAAGGCGAAAAATGTGGTTACAGTTAGCTCGAAGGGACCCAAATGAAATTTCATCACATTCAAACGTCTTTATGTGTGAAGATCATTTTTATGTAAGTATCGATTAACTGTATACATACCAAAGAGTACCTAAACATATCGGTTTTCATTAAATAAGTACATATTTTAGTCTTAACCACTTGTAGTCAGAATGATCCTTTTCACCCTACATTGCAGAACAACACGCTCTAGGCTTGCTCTAGGATTTCAAATATTTTTGTATTATGTTGTTTAACTATGTTTTTTGTCATTAGCTATGCTGTCTTTTAACAAGCTTTTATTTAGTTTCACTTGTCCCGTTGTCTGTCTGAAATCAAATCTTGCAAGTTAAATTTGACCAACTTCCAGTAGTTGGATTGACTTGAAATTTGGTATACTTATGTAAATTGCGTGACAATACAATAATCTGGTAGTCACATCCTGGTAGTCCAGCCAGGATCATCTCCGCAGGACGGAACTTTTCAACAGTTAATGACATCATCGACTTGAAATTTGGTACCTACATATGCAAATGTAGTTGGGTGGCAATGCAAGTACAGTCAACAAAAAGTAGTCGCAGAAAAAGCTTGTATAATACAAGCATGAAATTTTTACCAAAAATTTATTTCAAAGATAGTGTGTGATAGTGGCTACCTATATCAGAAATGATGTTAAATTTCAGATGGAAAAAGACACAACTAACTACATGCAGCATAAATTGGGCTTCAGTAAGAAAATACTTCTAACAAATGAGGCTGTGCCATCTAAATTTCACTGTCAAAAGGATCGCAAAAGATTGTTGTCTGATGATGAATCTGCTCAAGAAGTTTTTTTAAAGGAAAAGAATTGAGCTTGTCAGAGAATGTCTGCAAAGCCAAAGTGCGACTGAAACCAAAAGGAAAGCTTAAAAAAGATGATGATATAGTGCAAGAAATTATTAAGCCAGAAGGTATGATACTTATCTATTAAAACAAATTTTAATGTCAAAGTAGAAATAAGTTTATGTAATTCAAATATAGGCCATACCATAAGTGTAAGTATAAAAGAAAAGTTGTTTTGCTTATTCAATACAATTCTTAATTTCAAGTGCCTTTAAAAAAAAAATTGAAATGAAGTTACTAATTTTAAATATTAATCTTTTCAGAAATACTACGAACTCAAGACAAAGATACTGTTACAGACTCTATCATTACTGCAGAAAAACTGTTCAAGCAAGAATAAAACGAAATGTGCATTATAGGAGCAAGGCCATCCAAACAATATGCCAAAGTAAAAGCATTACCACGTCACCATTGAAAGTGACTACGACTTCTCGTTTGACTTCACCTTTTAAAATAGTTCCTTGCCATGGAAAACCATCACAGACGGGAGTTGTCAAAAGAGCGAAGAGAAATATTGCCCTTGAAGAGGAAAAATCTGATAGTGATATTTCTTATTTTGAAAGTGGCCATTCATCACCGTTTGTAACCACTTCATCATCAAGGGTTACTGACTCTGACAGTGTCACAAATACCAATGAAAATATTGAACAATTGCAGCGTCTCAAAAATACTGTGCGCTTAATTGAAAAAAAACCTTTGTTGTATGTTGGTATTTCCAAAGAATGTTATTTTTTAATTCAGTTATTGCACAAACACACAAATATAAAAATAGAATATTTTACTATGTTTGAAAAAAATTAGAATGAACACTACGTTTTCCGAACTAGAGGATAATTTTGGAATGTCATTATCTTATGCCAGTAAACTATTTTTAGTAAACATACCTATAATAAGTAGTTTTTTAAAACCATTTATTGTAAAGTTGGATAAAAAGTTAATAAAAAAGAACCTTCCTATTGCATTCAGACATAACTATCATAATGTCAGCTGTATCATAGATTGTTTAGAAATTGATATACAAAAACCATCAAAAGCTGTTTATCAGGCACTGACATGGTCGGACTACAAAAAGGGGAATACTGTAAAGTATTTAATATCCTGCACACCTAATGGTTTGATTAATTTTATTTCTCAGGGGTTGGGGGTAGAACAAGTGATGTTACTATAGTTGAAAACAGTAAATTTCTTGATGAATTACAAATAGGAAGTTGTATCTTGGCGGACAGAGGCTTCAAACACCTTGAGCAGAAACTTCATGAAAAGGCCATGAAACTTTTAAGGCCACCCAGTGTAAGCACTGGTGAAAAATTGTCAAAAACAGAAGTTCGACAAACTAAGATAATCGCTAGCTTGCGAATTCATATTGAACGCACAATCAGGCGTATAAGAGAATTTCATATGCTCAAGCAACATTCAGTGATTAATAACAACATACTTCGTGTTCTTGACCATATCATTATCATTGCATGTGCTCTTATTAATTTACAGAATTCTCTTATTAAATAATATAAAATAAAAAAAATTAACAAGGAATTGGTTTTTTATTTAATCATCACACACTGGTGTTACAACACAAAATAGGATAGACATTTTTTTTCCAGAAAATTAGTACCTTTTTTACTAAATTCCTAACATATTCACTATCATAATTTTCTAGCACAATTTCTACTTTCCTCGTCTCTTCAAATTTGCTGTCAGCAACACAAAAATAGCACTTTTGATACCAGTTGCATACATTTGCAGTTGCACCTGTGCCTTATATTTAGTTGTAATAATTCCATTTTTTAAATAATTCTCTTGGCTTTTGCCTTGGTAGGGCATTTAATTTCTATAATGGCATCCTTTGTTAAGCCATCAGGAGATGCTGCGATCATGGGATGGTCTTTGCATACAAAAAGCCCACACAAACTGATTTTTTTTTTTAAATTTTACTTACTGTCTTTCTGACAGAGTGCTCCAAATTTCTGCCTCTCTTCATCGCTGCTGTATCAGGTACTTTTGCACCCATTATAGTGGCCACCAATGACCCATCTGGTGTATGGCAAACACTAACCTCGTGTGCCTTTGATGCTGTGATACGGCCATATCGCATCTCATACCATAAGCTGCTTTTATTCTGCCCCCTTGTTGCTTCTTCGATCATACTTATTGCAGTTACAGTGAATGATGTTTTCATCAAGTCAATAAGCTTGTCTACATTGTTTTTGATTTCTGGAGTTTGATCTAATAGTAAACAGTGCAATGAATATTTCATAATGCCACTGTGTCTAAAATCATCTTGGTATTTTAATAACTCACAGTTATCAATTTTTCTCTTTTTGGCTTCAGTAATAAATTCATCATATAATGCAGACGAACTTGGTCGGTGTGGTACTTCTTTTTTGGACATCTGCTGCACAGTAATATACTTCATCGTAGTCCCTACTTTGGATAACGTGGACTTCTTCCAATAACACTCAATGGAAGTGCATGAAGGTTCCTCAGTGCGACGATGGACCCACATCAAAAAGCTACTGCATGCTTACATCCTCCGGCTGAAGCTGCACAGTCGTGGCACTCGCAGCTAATTATTTCACAGTCACTTTCGTCAACAGTCAATGTCACATTATATCCTTTGGCTCGTACTTTGTGCTCTGGGCACATCTTACACTTAACTGTGCAAATTCCACGCTCTCGGTGAAGTTGGACATACCCAATCGCATCGTCACCATATGATTCCCTGGCAGACCTGTGAAGCAAAGGCAAAGGTCATGAAAAAGAGAATTTACATCAAATTTACGAATATTTAACAACATAACCTAAAATTAGATTTTACAAAACTTGAACTTTTATTATGCTTAATTACATGAAGGTTTGTAAATAAATAATGTCTATGGGGTACTTACACTGCTGTTTTTACGTTTTTAAGTTCCGCAGCATAGTAATCAGCGTTATTCTTAAAGAAACGTGCGACCATAAACGCATCTATCTTGGGTAGGTTGGTGTTATCAGCTCGCACAAAATTTGTCTCCATTTTAAGATTCAAAATGAATATGAATGCTAGAATTGCTAGAAGTTGCGAGATTTTCCAAAAACTGCTTTAAAATGCCCGTAAAACGTAAACTACTACTACTCTCAGTCAAGGAAGCTTTGTTTACTAGCATGTGACGTCACAAAAGTTTTAACCAATCACGGAGCGTTGACCATCACAGATAAAGTTGAAACAAATTCTATATTTTGTTTCCCGAAATATGCAAAATATATATATATTTTTGTCTAAAATAAAGTGAAATATGTTATTTTATGCCTTTATCTTGTAGGATGACCATAATTTGGGGTATATTTTTAATGTTGTCAAATAGCCTATTAAGTGAACCATGATGATCCAATTACCAGTGATCTATACAACTCTGTTTTTAATATTATCCCCAGTTCTGGGCCACACATTTTAGACAGCTATAATGCTTTATAGGTTAATGACGGGTACTGTTTCTGGTTAATTCTATAATCTATGGCAATACATGGAGGTAGTAAACATAGGTTTTTATCGGCAGTACAAAGCGGCAACGACAAGTGGTAAAACGGAATGGTTAAATCTTAGATTAGCTAGTTAGTTGGATGTTGACTGGACCTGAATCTCAACTTGATTACGGCTCGACTCTTTAACGATCCATCATTCCTTTAAGTAACTGTGTCCCTTTGTCACTGAGAGCTTGGATTGAGTTGTTACGTGTGTGCTGTACCGATATAATACGAATATTGTACATTTTTTGCAGATGAGCAGGTTACATACAATAATCCTTTATTGCAGGTATAATTCTGAGTCAGCGACCGTTCCACTTTCTTTTCATTTGTTTAATCCTGTATTTTTTCGTTTTCTTTTTTTGTTTTCTTGTGTATGTATCATTGTGTTAATTTTTTTGTATATAATGTCTCTCGGTTAGTGAATATATAAATGTTCTTCTTTCTTTCCTTCTTTTATGAATGTGCAACCTTTACAATAGACAGAAGTAAGTAGTAGTAGTTAGTAGGTTTCTAGTTTCTACGCGACGTTGAACTATAATTTTATGCATTACCTATCGCATCTTGTGAAATAAATCTCACTAAAATAACATAAGACAAAACGTTCTCACGCATGCGTCTAATTGCAGTAAATGCCCGGACGCACCTGCTCACACATTTCGAGACCCATTGATCCAATTCAACAGAGTACGTGCTTAGATCCAGTACAAACTAGTACCAGCATATAGTACTAGTCTCCAGCCTGAATATTTTCTAGTGCTGGACCCACGCATTCGAACACTGCCAGCCTCTTCGGAACCTTGCCTAAGGGAAGTCCCTTAAATATTTTACTTAATTTAAGTTCAGGATAAACATACCTAAATATAGTTAAAGTTTATTGTTAGACCACAAAACACTTAATCTATATTCCCTATGACGTCGTACGCTTATATAATGAATAAAGAGCTATAAGTAGCTAAAATTCCGTCTGTCGACTTTATAGAAGTTGGAATATCGAAACATCTTCTGGTATAGCTTCTTCGTGGGCTTCTCTTCCTTGTTTCCTCCATGGCAACACTTAGTTTCATAAAGCAATGTTGCCAACCAAACAAAAGAAAACTTCGCCCCTGAACTTGGCGGGCAATAAATAAGATATTCTGCACATTATCTTTGCTCCGAGCATCTGGTTAATAACGCTTGGGTGTTTGCCGCTAATTTGGCCGGAAAGTTGGCTGTTTTTTTGCAAAAGTTTGCCGGAATTTAGCCGTTTGTTATGCAAAAATGCGACTGTAAATAACGTGGAAGATACAGTATTTGCTCTGTTCAGGATTCCGTGCCTAAATGATGCAAACAATTTTAAACACCGCGTTGAGTCGAAAATGTTTCAAATGTTTTCGGATCAATGCAATTAATTATACTAAAGACTTGGATGGCAGACATAGTTCTTTATTTTATTTTATGTAAGTTGTTAAGCTTAGGATAGTTTCACTTCAATAAATATTATTTATACGTAGTATTGGTAGAATAAAATTATAAATATTTCGTAATCAAAATTTGATTGCTTAGTAGCGACATCTCTTGTCTGGGTGAGCGGTTGGTTCCGAAAGAGTGTGACGTCTCTCAATGAGAGCGGAACATAGATGTCGCTAGTGCTGCTGCATAAGTAGCGTAGTAGAAATAAGCAACCTGAGATATATGCATAGGAAAAATTCGTGTCTAGATTCCTGCCCAGCGGTGGGTTAGGGGTTATAGCACGCAGCACGGATTTCTGAGGACCTGGGTTCGATTCCAGCGCTGGTCTCTTTTTCTGGTTTTTTGTGCATCCATGTCTCAGTTTGTATTTCGAAATATTTCGTAGCCAAACTGAATACGCATTGATCGTGTCACCTCAAAACAATTTGCTTTGTTTACTACTAGGGTGATCTGTCGGCATAATGGAGAAAACTTTGTAATGATAGCTTATTTGAACCCTGATGGCATCCATCATTGATGGAAACGAAACGAGCCAGCGCGACGTTATAACTTCATGATTTAATTTACGCGGCACAAACCAAGCATTATCCAAATTTTTGTAATTGGATATTATTGTTGACTCTATATTTGGGTCACAATTCGATTTGTTCAAATGTGTACAGTCAAATCAATTTGATTTGTGATACCATAGAACCTTACTGGCTAATGTAATGATTTTCATCCTAATAATACGCTATTCGCGTAGCCAACAATAGTAATGCCGCATATCTGACTTGAATTATTGCAGGAGAGGGTTTAAAATTAATAGTAGATTGATAAACAAGTGTTGTAAGTGATCAATTACACTCAAGATATTTAGGCGCACGAGCGAGCAAAGCGAGCGAGGGTGCTTATAGTTCGCGGGTGTAATTGATCATTTACACTCAGTTCAACACTAACTTTCATCACAAATGCGAGGAAATATAGAAAACCGTTATAAATGTATACATACGCGATTTGTAACAGAAGCGGAATAAAAATTATCGTCCAAACCGTCTTTTATTTTTTTTATTGGGTTGGCTTTGGCACATCTGGCCAGCAGCATTATGCAGCATGGAGGTTGGAGGTAAGTATTACGCATTAACCATCACTTGTTTACCAGTTTGTGAATACAAAGGAGCACCATTCGATTTTTAAATTTACTTACATCCCTGAAGATGCAAATCGAATTTACAACACGGATTTCATGTTAAATGCAACCTACTTTCAGAGCTTAAGTGATATATCCTTGTGTTTATATTTTATATGCCAGATGCGAAATCTCAATAAGTTACGTGGCATTAGCCATTATTGTGACCCGGCATCGCACTCTCAACGACATAATGTAATTCCAAATTTTTTAAAGGATTATAACAGTTTTTACAAGCTTTTATTTAGTTTCACCTGTCCCGCTGTCTCGTCTGCTTAAAATCAAATCTACCTAATTTAATTAATTAATTGTTACATAAATTGCTGACTAAAACTAAATGTCGTATAACGTAAATCGTTGATTGTGATGCAACTATTAAGTATGTACCTAACACCTGTATGATTATCGACAATCTGATAATAAATGGATTTGGATTTCAATAATCGTAATAACCGACATATTTTTTGTATGACTTTTTTTGTATGTTTAATTGAATTTTGCAGCGCATGGGTTTTTTACCGTAATGCTGTAAATAATAATAATAAATCATTATTGTGTAAAGTTGTATGGGCGTTTTCAAAAGAAGTCTTTATTTTAAATTTTTGGAAAAATATGGTTTTCCGCAATTCTTCGGGCTATGTCGGTAACCTTAGTTAATGAAAGTGGCAGTGGGCGGGGCACTTTGCTCGCAGGACTGATGGCGATGGGTCAGAAGGTTCTCAAATGGGATCCACGTACCGGGAGACGAGCTGTCGTAGGCCACCAACAAGATAGAGCGACAACAGCCGTTAAGATCGCGGGATTCGGGGACGCGGAAAGCACAAGGCCGGTCTGAGTGAAGAGCCTTGGGGAGGCCTATGTCCAGCAGTGGACGTCTTTCGGCTGACATGATGATGATGATGTTTTTTCCTACTCAGAATCAAGAGGACAATCGATTCCGATAGTTTAAAAAATTGTCCCCAAAATGAAGGCTTTGCGACATTTTTTTCATACACTCAGTATGGACGTGACAAAACTGACTCATAAAATTTTGTATGAAAAAATGGGGACATTTTTTTAAACCGATCGGAATCGATTGTGCTCTTGAACTCTGAATAGAAACAACATTTTTATTTATTTTATAAATTTAAAAGGGTAGGTACACTTTTTTTTAATACCCATATTTTGTGTATGTCATTTTAAAGTTCAATAAGTATCTCAAAAACTGCCAAGTGCGAGTCGGGCTCGCGCACAAAGAGTTCCGTACCATCTAATACAACATTCATATTATCGGGCGGGGGTTAAAAACTCAGCACGTGCTCGGTAGCCAGACGAGTTTATACGACTATACGACCAAACAAGGTCAAGGACCTTCATCCGTTTTAAGTATTCCTCGCACAAAGTGTTTCCTCTTATCATTCATAATTACAGCTGTGGAACACTTCCTGCGCAGATCTTTCCTGAATTTTGTAATCGGCATTATTTACGGCAAGGTGAATGGGTATTTAGTATTCAGTGGAGCTTTTTTTCACCATATGGTCTCTCCACTATAACAGGGGTGGAAAAATCTATGGGCCCTGGAGGCAACCACTATAATCCTTTAGTTAGCTAATTAAACTGAAAGGAAACATTCCTATTTCTAAATGAAACCAAAGTGCATTCAAAGATCCTCTAAATTCGCTTGTCTCACCCGGGAATCGAACCAACTAAAAATAAAAAAATAAACAGTTTTCTTATACGAATTTGGTGTTTTGAAATAAAAAAAAGCTATAACTAATACTAATTTATTTTATCATCAAATTGAAGAACATCAAACATGTAAAAAAAATGTCAGACGGGTATTAAAAAGAGAAACAGTTTTAATAATTTAACTGATCAGTTGTTCGAAAATGACTCCTCTTCTGGATAGAGAAATTTAGCCTCGTGAAATTAATTTCGTGTAGCACTCTGCAAAAAGTTGTGGTCTATGCTCCTAATAACATTTTCTACCGCATCCTTAGTTCCTGTTCAGTACACGCACAGTAACACGTTTTGGTTATATAATTTCAATGTATCTCGTACAACAGATGAGTGTAAGGAAGGTCATCCAGGTCGTCAAGGTCCTACTTTCGATATTTTTGACCGTCGACTTTTTAACATTAGTTTTAGTAATTTTCGATGTTCAGATACGTCCCCATATTTAATCCAAATCAATCGGTCGGTTAGTAAAAAAAACATTTGAATAGTAGTATATTTAAAAAATTACATCTCAACATCTCTTGACAGTGACTAATAACAACAATTAATATTAAATAACGAGTACATGGGTATTTATTTTGAAAGTAATTTTCTTATAGTATTTTTTAACATGTAATTTGAAAGTTTTTAATTAATAAGTGCCCTTCCAGTGTCATGGACAGACTTAAATATTATAACACTTAAGGTAATTATATATGTAACTGTGTATGACATAATCTATTAATAAATAAATAACAAACAACACACCTAAATGTTCTCATTTATAAAATTCAAAGTCAAAGTCAAAATATCTTTATTAAATTTAGGCAATAAAATTAGCACTTATGAATGTCAAAAAAATCTACCACCGGTTCGGAAAAACCTCTGTTGCGAATAAGTAGGATTGGCTGCTGTGTTGTCTGTATGATAATACGTGTGTGCTGGGGAGTCTAGAGGCATAGAATCGGGGCACGTGGCCTAAATTCATGTAAGCTGCGTGCGAAAAACTTGAAATGTAAATTATATAATGACATTAAAAATGAAATGAAAACTTATTCTTAATAGATACGATAGATACCTACTACATCCTAGTTTGTGAGTGTGTCGTGCGTGTCTGTGTTCATCACTCCTTCACGTTAATCATAATAAATCTATAAATAATATAAAATAATTCCGATCCGCATTAGCGATCCTTCAAATAGCGAACCTACTGTATTAAAAACCTACTACTGCTACTGTTTTAAGGCAGTCGGTTTTTTGTTTTTTTTTTTTTTTAATTTTATACTTTTTTGTAGACGCCAACCCTAGCGCTCTGTCCAGCCGTAGGTATAAATTTCAAGAATATGGGGCGTAGTCAATCTATACTGCCTATTACTTGTACTGTGGTTTATGACTACGGCGTGCATTGCATTGAGTAGGCAGCAGGGTAAGCAGCGTTAATGCTGGTGGCGCTCTGCTTCGGCGCTAACTAACACTGGCTACCCTGGAATGGACCCAACGCACCTATGCATCTAAATGCATCTATTTGGCAGGCCTATGTCCCACAGTGGACGTCCTACGGCTGATATGATGATAATGGCTTCAGAAAGTCTAATAATACGAGTAACTGTGATATTTTTATAATATCTTTTTAATCAAATCCAAATCCAGGTCAATCCAGCTTCAGATAAATTTTGTTAAAGGATTATTATCTAGTATTGGTTTCGAAAAATGTCATGTTTGCCTTACGAAAGCCATTACGGTATTAATAAATTGGAAGGAGTGTTTTCATCGTTGGAACCCTTTTATCTAGTCCAGTAACAGGATTTGTTTTAGAATAAATATTGCTAAGTAATTGCTTTTCCACAAAGCAAGCCAATAGTGAGTGAAAAAAACACGCATATTAAAATCTGACCCTGTTGCCTATGTACTACCTAAGTACATATTTATCTCACAAAGTCAAAGGCAAAACATCTTTATTTCATTAGGCAGGATACACAGGAGTAATCGTTAAATGTAGCCAGGCAATTATTCCGTAAATATAACAGATATCAGAAAAGTTAAAAATATCAATATTCGGACTAATGTAGATTACATCATATAACGTTATAAATACAGACAATCATATTACAAATATTAGGACTATATAATAGATAAAAAACAATCATCAATATGTATAGATATACACAATCACAATTCAAAATATTGTGTTATAAATAATCGATCGATTAGTAATCGATTTACAAACGTGTGACATCCATAAAAACATAAATTTTTATTAACGATAGCTTAACTATTGAGAACGTTTTATTGAAAAATTAATAACAACTACTTTTACGAATGGAGAGTTATTAATTTGCAATGTAATGCAATGCAAACATTTATTTGACGTTTCAGAGAGGCAGCGAATAGAATGTTGTCAGTTGTTAGCTTTGTTAGCGATACACTGCGTGCCGAATTAATTTGTATGATTTTTTTTCTACTAAAATACTACTTAGAAATATATGACTACTCGCCATGTTGCGGAATTTCATTGGAACTTATTTTCTTACACAGGCAATAATTTTAATGATTGTCAGTGTCACTGTGGCGGTTTCTTTGGACAATAACAAAAATGCCCAAAACGATCGTAGTCAACAACGGATCATCATCGTCGACCAGATGGCCTAGTGGTTAGAGAACCTGACTACGAAGCTTGAGGTCCCGGGTTCGATTTCCGTGTCGGGCAGATATTTGTATGAAAAATACGAATGTTTGTTCTCGGGTTGGTGTTTACTATGTATTTAAGTATGTATCTATCTATATAATTATATATATCCGTTGCTTAGTACCCATAACACAAGCTTTGCTCGGCTTACTTTGGGACTAGGTCAATTGGTGTGAATTGTCCCGTGATATTTATTTTTAATTTATTATTTATTGTAAATAATGTTTAAATAAACTATGAAAAAAAAACGCTTGGGGAATTAAACTATTTCACTACAAAATCTTTCAGTTTAACATCAGAGCTAACAGGTAAGGTTGGAGACAAGTCAAGATGTCATTGTTCCGACTATACTGAACTATTGCCATATAAATAAGAACAATAGCGCCCTCTTGACAATAGTCATATATTTGTTTGCTTTACGTTATTAGTGCTTATGCTTTCAGCACTTAAAATATTATGTTATTATGGAAGTCACACGTTGAATAAGGTCTAGTACAGACAGGCTACTCGATCAATTACCATAAAGATCCAATCGCCGCACGTGACAAAGTGGCAGGAAAAGTATTAATTCGCAAGAAGCGGGTCGTACTCGTATAGTTTATGGCGCGGAGAGAACCAGTCAGGAATGTGGCCGAGGGGCACTGCCCCAGTGACGCTCCTGGCCGTGACTCGTTTGACCCTCTTTTGTGTTACATCCTGATGATGAGCTGATTCGTTGCCGTTTTTGTAATGTTCGGCGAATTGTTCTTTAACCCCCGGCGCAAAAGGAGGGGTGTTAATGCCAATATCTGTCTGTCTGTCCGTAGTATCGTAACTCTCAAACGGATGGACCGATTGCGATGCGGGTTTTTTAAAACTGGGTTTTTTTGCGATGGATTGGTGCAAACCGGTTCAGGTTAAGTGCTGTTAACCTATTACATAGTTATGTATACATGCTGAACATAGTTTCCAGTTGAATTTATCAGCAATTTTACAAGCTTTTATTTAGTTTCACCTATCCCGTTGTCTGTCTGTCTGTCTGCAGTCAAATCTTGCAAGTTAAATTTGAGGAACTTCCAGTAGTCAGATTGACTTGAAATTTGGAATACTTATGTAAATCGCGTGACAATACAATAATCTAGTAGTGACATCCTGCTAGTCCGGCCAGGATCGTCTCCGCAGGACGGAACTCTTCAACGGTTAATAGCATCGACTTAAAATTTGGTATGCAAATGTAGTTTGGGTGACAATGCAAGTACAGTCAACAAAATGTACAGTCAGCAAAAAACCTTGTATTAAAAATTAAATTATTATGGTTAGGTTAGTTTAATCCTTGGTATGTATGTTCCTTATTTATTTATTATCCTTGACAACTTCTAATGACTCAAAATTGATACTAGCTTCGCTCGTGTAAACCATTGCTTATTACGTTGAATTGAAATTCCGGGAGTTTACTGGAAGCGCCAAAGTTCGCATACTTTTCGCTAGTCATACTGTAATGTTTGTCCGAATCATCGTTTGTCATAATTTTTTTCCCACTGAAACCTTAATTTTTTCTGAAAATTTTAAATGGAAGGTAATCCCTTAGAAAACTATAAGTTAGGTTTATTTTATAACAATTCTTAATTGAAAATACAAACTGAAATATAGATGCACAGAAAAACCAGAAAAATAAGACCATCAATGGGAATCGAACCCAGGTGACCATCAGTGGGGTAGCGGTATAGCACGCGGTACGGAATACCGAGGACCTGGGTTCGATTCCCAGTGATGGTCTTATTTTTCTGGTTTTTCTGTGCATCTATATTTCAGTTTGTATTTTTCAATTTAGGTTTACGAGATGAACGTAAAAGTAAATTTGGAATGAAATAAAAATACACAGAAAAGATTCCAAAAAACATCACAATTTTTAATATTATTTTATGGATTCACAGGAAAAAGAGTTCTAACAAACGATCATTCTAACAAACTTACATTCGGTCTTTCAACAAACAAACAAAGTATACGAGCCGATATGGACCCAATTTTACTAAATTCCCATGAAAATTTCCACAAAATATATCGTGGTCTTATTTTACTTTATATAAAATCGGTCAGTCCTCAAACATACATTAGATATGTCGACTTTCTACGTGTTATCAGACGCAACCGGTTCAGTTTGGCCACTAACTGTAGGTTATGGTTGTAATGACCATGAAAACGAAAGTGACGTTAACGTGATATTGGAATATAAAGTGCTCCGAACTTTCTATGCGTGTTGCATCATCATTAAAGTAGTGAAATAGAGGAATCACTACAATAACATTAACTAAACGCACAATATAACTAGCAATACGTACCACTACTAGCTTTAAACCCCCTGGTTTTGCTCTCGCCGAATAATTACAATAGGCCGAGGCCGCACTACGGTTATACCGCCGAGGTTTTTAACCGCGAGGTTTTTTATACAAGTAAATAAACTTAAAACCGCCAGTGCCGCTTGCATTAGTTTACTTGATTCACAAAGTATCATATATAGAGTTATTGAAACGAAGACAGTGCTTAAAACCTTATAATAACGCAAAGAATCCGCATTACTAATGTGATAGAAAGTGATGTTTGCAAAAACCTACCTCATTTACTGTGAATTTTCTAACACCGTTGCAATTATAATCTAAGTTTGAACCTAATTAATTTAAGTCATAGATCGTCCTGGTTCCTCAAATTGCCAAGACTGGTTTTTGCTCATATTTTTTGTTACGAAACTTGTTGGAAGTAAGACTAGGTCAAACTTGCTACAATATTATATCGTTATCCGTTAGCAAGTTGTCATCTCTTTTAAGCGCTCGATTATTTATGCGATAAACGCTGCGTTAAACGCAATGCGTTTGTCGCACGTCCATTTTGCATCTGATAATCTTATTAGCAAGCATCATCGCCAAACATTGTCTCATTATACGCGGTGAGCGCAGCGACAAGTGCATAGATTATCTGATATCCGAGTTTGTATTTTGATTCAAAATGTGCTTAGGTAGATACATAAAAAATCGATAAATTTTGCCCTCCATACAATAACTATTACCTACTATTATACACTGAGGTCAAGTTGATTCAAATAGTTTCAAATTTACTAATATAAATAACTGCATCTAACCGTTAGGTGAATCCAATTTTATAAGCAATGATGAAAGTCACAGTTCAAGAGTATAAAACGATTACATTAAATTTAAGAAAGTAGACATTAAAAAGGCAATCTAGACAGGCGATAGTGTGTCAAGCCAAGTTCTAACACTATCAAGTTCAGTTCAGTATCTGTAGTTCAGTTATATGCGAAAAAGAAACAACTTTAATATTTTTGAAGCCTCAAAACCTAGCCCTACGGTCTATTACAGTGTACGTGATCTTAAGAATGATTTTTGGAGTATTTTTGTATTAAGATTGTTTTTCTGGAATCTTATTGTATTTTTTATTTCATTTCCAATTTTTTTACTTTTACGGTCATCCCGTAAAACCTAAATTGAAAATACAAACTGAAATATAGATGCACAGAAAAACCAGAAAAATAAGACCAGCACTGGTGCACTGGTGGTGGCACTGCGTTGTCCAGCAGTGGGGTAGCGGTATAGCACGTGGCACGGAATGCCGAGGACCTGGGTTCGATTCCCAGTGCTGGTCTTATTTTTCTGGTTTTTCTGTGCATCCATATTTCAGTTTGTATTTTCAATTTATTTTTGTATTAAATTTATTTCAACTCCAAATTTTGTTACTTTTACGGTCATCCCGTAAAACCCATATCGCTGGAACAGTCCAGCGGTGGTGTAGTAGTATAGCACGTGGCACGGAATGCCAAGGACCGGGTTCGATTCCCAGCGCTGGTCTTATTTTTCTAGTGTGTGTATTTTCGACGTACGTGATCTATCAGTTAGTCACAATACTATTTATAGTTAGATATACAACTCTAAGCAGCCTTAACTTCGGCCTATATACGTCCCTGCAGCTTACAGTCACATGCATGTCTAACTGCATCTTAACACCATTATATTAGCTTTATTACTGGTAACAGCCGTTAGAAAATGTGAATACCGGTTTCGTAGCAATCATCCATTATATATATCTACAGGTTAAGTCGTTGATAAAGGACACTAATTAACTATAACTAGTTTCTTAAACAACATTTCACTTTACGCAGTCATGGACGTTCTTATAACACTATGATACCTTAAAAAGTCAAAGTCAAAATATCTTTATTCAATTTAGGCTATAACAAGCACTTATGAATGTCAAAAAAATCTACCACCGGTTCGGAAAACCTCTGCTGAGAAGAATCCGGCAAGAAACTCAACGAGGTATATTTTTTTTAAAACAACAGATTTACAATATTATTAAATGATATGTATACATCACAAGTATTTAACACAACTTTATTTTTAACACAGTAGGTTCGCTATTTGAAGGGATCGCTAATGCGGATCGGAATTATTTCCAAATATCCCTGTCCATGATATAATCATTAACTTTATAATATGCCTTTGATATTAATGTCTTCTGACAATAGATCTGAATTTTGTATCCGTTTCATTTATAATATTTTTTGGAATTTTATTATAAAAACGTATGCAATTTCCCAGAAAAGACTTTTTTGGTTTTAGCCAGTCTGTAAGATGGAACTTTAAGCTTCCCTGTGTTTTTTAGTAGCCTTGGCTTATCGACGTTAGTGGGAAAATCACATATGTTCTTCCTTACATACATGATTATTTCAAAACATAAAGCGACGGCAGGTTAGGATATCTGTTTCCTTAAAAAAAGACCTTAAAGATTCACGCGTCTTCAAATATAAAATGCTTTAATTGCTCTCTTTTGTAAGATAAAATTGACTCAATGTCTGCAGCAGATCAAAAAAACGTCGTACTGTAGGTACATGGCCAGAAAGAATTGTGATTGATGTGAAATTTTACATATAAGTTCTACCTAGCTTCAGTGGTTTGGCCTGTTTAGCTTTCATACTTTTAAATGCAAGATTCTATTCTACTCGTATTCGTATAGGTAACTGAGCTACTTTTATTCTGCATTTTTTTTTAAATCAGTGTTCATTTTATTTCTTTCATACAGATTACGTGTAATTTTCGGAGTGCATACTTACATTCAATACTAAATTGACAGGGTATCGATAAATGTTTATCTTAATAACCTAACCAAAAAAAAATTGGGAAACCCCGACTTTGTCACTTGAAAGTTCAATATCTCAAAAACGGCTGAACCAATTTTGATGAAACGTATCTAAGGACCATCGCTAGAAAAGCTGATTTCAATTTAAAAAAAAACTCATTTAAATCAGTCCACCCGTTTAAGAGCTACGGTGCCACAGATAGATACACACATAACGGTCAAAATAATAACACTCCTCTTTTTGCGTCGGGGTAAAAAAGATTTTAAATGTCAAATTATTTAAACTAAATACCTAAGATTACCTAAGATTATTAAGATTAGATTAGAGGATTAAGATTAGATTTTAAGATACCTAAACATTTAAATTTTAAAGACATCCATACCGAAGAAATAGATAACATCGCTATATATCCGATTCACTGATTTAACGATTAAACTTTAAAGATCAATAAATTATCTAAATTAAAATTATTTTAAAATTGTTACAATACAAAAGTAGCTTAGTTAAGTGAGTAAGTAGAAGGGTGAATCGCATAAAATTTGTACATGGTTACGGGCTTTAGTTAAAAAAAACTTAATTGATTCCTTTGTGTTACGAAAGTTACCGATATAGTTTGTATGACTAACTTTCGTAACACAAAGGAATCAATTAAGTTTTCTTCACTAAAGCCCTTAACTATGTACAAATTTTTTGCATTTCATCCAGAAACGAACTTAAATTTAAAGCCCATGGTCAGGAAGCATCTTTACGTACTGATAGATAACGTGAATAATTAAAAGTAATTAAAAGTAGAGCAACAACTCTCATTTCGTTTTAGCTCTTTACCTTGTTCAAAAGAATCATCTAATTCTAATTCTAGTCCTCTACATTCCTACACATGTCTCTAATTTCACTAATTATGGAAAAAGAAACCACAGAATGTAAATGTTGGTAAATTATGCGTAATGCGCGACCGCTATACATTGCGCGGACGCTCTGTGAATAACAAACTGCTAAAGGAAACTTATTTCTAGGTTATTTTGCGTAAATATTTATGGTGCGAAATTTTTTTAGGTTAAAAATTGAGCTAAGTGTGAGACGTACCCGCGCACTGTTTGCGTACAAGTTTAAGCCGCTGAAAATAAGTTGGTACCTACTTCAAATACTTTTTTTTTAATCTTTATTTATTATGGAACTTTGATCAAACAATAATGAACATGTCAGTTCCCAAAGGCCTTAACTATAAAAACGCCCAGCAGCCATACGATCCAAGAGACTTCAAATACTTCAAAGTGTCTATAAGAAACGCAGTTTTTTTCTTACGACTAAATCATAAATCAGCAATAAACTATAGGTATATAATTATACATTTTCTTTTTACACTTAAAGGTATATCAACAGAAAACAAGTGTCCTGTTTGTTTCGATTTCCGTTATTTTTCTTTAAAAATACAAGAACTTTGTTACTTCGTAGCTCCAAGAGATCGCAGAATTGAGTACTTATTTGATATTAATTTCAACGAAGTGATTTATACGGAATATAGTACGTATATTCAGCCACCTGTGATATTAACTTCGAAACTACATAAGGGACACTGTTTTACGTGCTCGTTCGCCACATATAGAAAAGTAATCAGCATAAAAGAGTGCCAAAGATCCCACTTGTCACAAGTCACGACATTCGTAACACTTAAGACCCAGTTATTTGGACGCAGTAGGTATTCTATGCCCTGTCCGGTTTTAGAATAAGACTCATCTCCTCCTGTGGGTGACTAATCTGTTATGAGAGTGGACAGCAGCATACGAGTATTATTGTTGTCAGCGCTGACGAGAGCGCAGAGCTGTCACCTTGTAATTAAATGAAGCACACTTAATCCTCCATGTTAGGTAGGTACCTGTCTTTGTAATAATGTTGTGTCTTGTGTTGTTGTAAATAATTGTATTTCTTTCTTTCTTCCGGCTTATTCCTTAATCCTTACTAATTATACACAAAAAACATGAGGGCCGATTTATTATGGCAAACCGACTAAAAAAAAAATGGTTGGTGGAATGTAAAAAATGGTTGATTGCTGACAACCTGACCTTAAGCTGTAGTAACATCGATGAACTGATCAAAACCCGCTCCGATCCCGGAGTGACTCTAAAAATATAATCCAACTTTCCCGGCCAACGACAATTTTTCGGCTGTATAAAATACTTTTACGCACGTGCCGTTACCATATTATTGCTATGAATATATGCTTTGAGTACCAGAGCTATTCAGTGAGGGACGTGCTAACACGTCTACTAAATGGTGTGGGGGAATGCTAGGTTTATTACATTACATTATACATTATGTATGTTTCGTCGACGGGGAAAAATTTAGTCGTCAAGTTGGCGATGCGGTTAAGAAGAATAGAATCGTTATTATATTAGGTAGGTAGATTTAAATAGGTGTTATTATTGAGGATGTCAGGATTATTAAAAGTATTGCACAAGAAACATTGTTTTCCTCACACCGGTATCGGAATACCGTTTACTTTAATACCGGTATTTTTGATCATAGTATTTAAAAGCCGTGGTGGCATAGTAGTTTGACCTATCGCCTCTCAAACTGAGGGTCGTGGGTTCAAACCCGGTTCGCACCTCTGAGTTGCCTGCATTACCCCTGATGTTGCAGATGTTTATGGGCGATGGTGATCTCTTAACATCAGGAGACCACATGCTCGTTTGCCAGCCAGTCGAATAAAAAAACATGCATTGAGTTGGAAACTGAACTTTATTGCTTTCACAATACGTCACAATTTCCATTGTAATTATTGAAATACGACTAGCTTTAAAAATATTCTTTGTCAGGTATGTATTCGATAGCTGCTTTTGATTCTGTGGTAGGTAGTATGCTCCAATAAATGGGGCCTTATAAAGGGTTAATTACTCCGTTCCTTTCCTAGAAAGGCCTACGAGCTGGCGCCGGTGCACGCGGGCGCACGCCTGCGGACGCGGGTGCAGGCACAATCCGTCGCACGCGATTCGTGCGTTTAGCGTACCTCATACTTAGACTACGAGGAATAAGGGCTATTTTTAAAGAAAGAAAGAAAGAAAGAAAGAAAATACATTTATTCACAACACAAGACAACAAATATTATGTACAAAAAAAAACAACACAAAGGTATGTGTCATTGCGGTTGTGAATCGGACACTGGCTCAGCATAATGCTGAAGCGTTAAAAACACCCCAGCGCTGATTTTCAGCCAGCACCGTCGGCAACCCTCGGGCCGTTATAAAGACATACTACACACCATTAACTACATAAAACTACATAAATAAATAGATATTTTGTAAACTATAAAATTAACACACATTTTACAAACTTTTATTTAGTTTCACTTGTATTAAATGATATTATAACGGATAACTCACGTCTTAAACCGAGTTTAGCTCGACATGTTTCGGGCTATTTCGTAGCCCTTCTTCTCAGGAGCACGCGACTCGGCGGCTGCCGCAACACGCACACTACGCGCCACCGCTCTGCTCGCACGACTCATAGCCCGAAACATGTCGAGCTAAACTCGGTTTAAGACGTGAGTTATCCGTTATAATATCACTTAATATGAGTGAGTCTCACGGTAGTTTCATGTTCAAAGTTTCACTTGTCCCGTTGTCTGTCTGTCTGTCTGTAATCAAAAAAATTTGGAATACTTATGTAATCGGTGATATACAATAATCTAGTAGTGACACCCTGGTAGTCCAGCCAGGATCGTGCCTGTAGTTTGGGTGACAATGCAAGTACAGTCAGCAAAAAAAGCTTGTATTCTGACAAGCTTGTAACTGTGTCATCTATTTTTATTTTTCTATTTTTATTGTTTTGATAAAATGTAATTTAATCGCAATTAATTAACTACTAACATTATCATTATAAGACTGTAACTAACATGAAGTATATGGGACTAGAGCCTGAAATAAACGTTAAATATTATATTATTATTATTTATAACAATGAATATTTTATGGTTAGATTGTTCCATAGGCGTCAACCAGCTCCGTGCTAACCGCGTCAGCTAGCATAGGCCCTAACAGTCCTAATGCCCGTTTCACATTATTTCAGTAAAATCGTGCCAGCAGCGATACATTCATCATCATCATCATGTCAGCCGAAAGACGTCCACTGCTGGACATAGGCCTCCCCAAGGCTCTCCACTCAGACCGGTCTTGTGCTTTCCGCAGCCACCGCGATCCCGCGATCTTAAGCAGGTCGTCGCTCCATCTTGTTGGAGGCCTACCGAAAGCTCGTCTCCCGGTCCGCGGACGCCATTCGAGAACCTTCTGACCCCATCGGCCATCAGTCCTGCCTACCCTTATCATCATTTCTGATTCTATCGCGCAGAGAAACCCCGAGCATAGACCTCTCCATAGCCCTTTGAGTGACTTTGAGCTTCCTCATGAGCGGTACAATGCGTAGTCACAATCCAAACGAGTAACTTCCGATATTTTACTGTCGGTCATTTTTAAGCAATAGGGTCCTTGAGCGGCCAGTCGTAAAGAGAGCCTCTAGATTATGAACACGGCTGCCAATAACTTTGTCTACCTTTGGACAATAAATTCTAGATGACGGTTTAGGTTAATGTCTTCATACGCATTGGTACCGAATTGGTTGATTTACGACTCGCTCTGCGATATAGGTAACATGGTCAAATTCTAGTCATACTCGTAACTAAATTCATTTTCAATATATATATGTACGTGTACGAACGTTTACTCTTGTCATTCGTCTATTCAATAAACATGTTTGTAACCATCCGCTGTTTAACTCGATTCTCGACCGATATTTAACAAATAGGTACTTCTTTTGTCTTAGACCCAGCTCAGGGTCCAGGGGAGGGTCATGACTCCCATACCCCCCCCCCCATGGATCCGTCCATGATTCAAGGCGAAGTTCAGTCTATCGATTTTTACTATCTTATAATGAAACATATCTGAGAACCATCGCTAGAAAACCTGATTTCAAATTAAAAAAACGCATTAATTCGGTCCATTAAGAGCTAGGGTGCCACAGACAGACACACAGACACATCATTGCGGTCAAACGTATATAACACCCCTCTTTGCGTCGGGGGTTAAAAATTGAAAAGCTACAGAGAGGACCAAACCAAAGAAATAGATGTAGGTGTTTATACACACGCTCAAAAAGAACCCTCCTTTGGACAGTCGGGCAAAAACTGCATGCACAAATGAATAACAAATTAATACCATACACGTGAAAGGTAACAAGCAGACAGACTAACAAACTTTCGCATTTATAATATTAATAGGATGGGATGTCAGTGTCTTACGGTAGTCCCACTAAAATATAGGTACAAAAGTTTGTAAGCCTGTATGTTTGCTAGCTCGTCACATCTAAACTGCTGAACCGATTTAGGTGAAATCCGGTACCTATACAGATAATTTGAATCCCGAAGAAGACATAGGATAGTTTTTATCCCGGAAAATTCTAGAAACGAATTCTACGCGGACAGAGTCGCGGGAAACAGCTAGTTTTAAATAAAACTTATTCTAGTTCTAACTAAGGCTTAATTCAACTAAGTCTGATTGCAGTTAGTAATTTGCGTGCAACAAGGCCGTATTGCCGGATGCACTTGCTTTCCAACGTTTACCCTTCTTAGACGGACGTACCGACAACCTGTTACTGATTTGTCCTCCATTCATGGCATTCCCTAGTTCTACAGATAGAGCCTTTAATAACTCGAAAGCATTTAAGACCATCTCCGTATAGGTATAAAACTAACCAACAAACAGTTGGAAACCCCCGACTTGTCACTTCAAAGTTCAATATCTCACAAACGGCTGAACCGATTTTGATGAAACATGTCTAAGAATTATTGCTAGAAACCTTGATTTCAAATAAAACAATTGTATTTAAATCGGTCTGTGAGCTACAAATATCTGACACAACAAGCGTGCATAAATATCTGATACGACTGTATTTCTAGGGCTGGAAGGACGTGTCAGATATTTTTGCACGCTCCGCTGTGGCAGATATTAATGCTAGTGATTGTACAAGGAAATGTAGTTTGGATGAAAATGCAAGTAAACAAAAAAACTCGGTCAGTACAAAAACACATTAAAAAATTTTTTTTTAACAAGCTTACTCATTTCTCAAAGGGCTAGCAACGCATCCGTAACTCAGCCTATGTTATGAATATAATGTCTTACCCCCTTATTCATAAACGACAGTCAAATCTATTTTGTTAAAATGCCGCTAAAATTCTTTGTCCTTTCTGTCACTTCGACATATGTATTTGTTAGAAAGGACAAAGCATTTGTTAGTTAACATAGGCTTGTTAAGTTTATGAATAAGGGGGTTAAACTTTCGTGATTTTCACTCATAGTCAAAATACCACGCACAGGACTTATCACGCTAACACACACGAGTAATATTTACCTCGACGTTTCGGCAACATTACAGTGGCCGTGGTCACGAGTAACGGTCACGTGGGCTCGTGACCACGGCCACTGTAATGTTGCCGAAACGTGTTAGCGTGATAAGTCCTGTGCGTGGTATTTTGACTAAGTTATGAATGTCCATGAGCGGCGTTGATTAGGTATGCTTTCCATTAGGTGACCCCTGTTCGTTTGCCACCTATCATATATTAAAAAAAAACTTATTTTGTTTATTTGCAGTCTTAGGATAGCACATGGTTTGCAGGTGGTATGACCTAGTGCAAGGTCCGCCCGGATTGCTACCACCATTTTGCTCGCTAATCCTACCGTGAAGCAGCAGTGCTTGCACTGTTGTGTTTCGGCGTGGAGAGTAAGACAGCCGGTGAAATTACTGGCACTTGAGGTATCCCATCTTAGGCCTCTAGGTTGGCAACGCATCTGTAATCCCCCTGGTGTTGCAGGTGTCTATGGGCGGTGGTGATCTCTTACCATCAGGGGACCCACTAGCTCGTTTGCCATCGAGTCGAATAAAAACAGCACCATATTATAGGTACAGTCGAACAATGGAACCTTTGTGCTACTAAAAAGTCATGTTGACATCTCTTACTTTTAGTCAAGGAAATCATAATGAAATTGATTACTAAAGGTTCCACTCTGGGTCATAATTCAATTTATTCGACTGTACTTACAGTAAGTTTTAATAACAATGAACCACAGTTTAGTCAGATTTTAACACGGCAGCGACTAAGCGTGTTTTAAATACCCCGTAGCGTTCTAAAATATTGTATTACTATATTCCCCATAATTCACCCGCTCAACTGTAATCGCCGTACAGGGTTAGTCGCGGTTAATAGCTGCTAAACTAAAAGTCATTGGTACATTTAATTACGTCTTTCACGCGATTGTACCATTTTAAAAACTTTTACTATTATTTGTACTGCGTGATGCTATCTCGATCCACTTTCACGCACCTTATTATTTTTAATTGAGATGCGTGATCTAGATAATCGTTGCGAGGCCGTGATTGCATCATTTTACAATCGAGGAAACTCTATCACCGAGCATTTTCTTCTTTCTTCCTTTAACTTTGTTAACCCGCGGCTTCGCTCACGTAAATCATTAGATCCAGCAGCTGAATTGAAATTTCGGGATTTCAAAAAATTCCCGTGGGAATTTCCTAAAATTAAATCGTGGTTTTCATTGAAGTTACATTAAAAACAATCATGTAAAATTTCATGACTGTTGTTGTTTCGAGATTTTATCCCTATCCCGTGGGAATATGGGGATAAAAAGTAGCCTATGTTTTATTCCAGACTAGCTGTTGCCCGCGGCTTCGCCCCCGTTGTATTTTTTCTAAATTTTCTTCAATAAAAACCATCTCCTAACAATAACGAACACAACAAAAAAAGAATTAGTGAAATCGGTCCAGCCGTTCCCGAGTTTTTATTTATTTTTATTTATTTATTTATTGAGAAACAAACAGTCATATATAAACATGAAATTGTAGACAAAGAAATACAAACAGACCTATAGTTTCCTCAATGATTCATATTAGAAAACGTGACAAACACACAAAATTGCTTTAAAAAACTAATATAAGGTGTTACGATTGTTAACTATTGATATCAGTATTAACAATTTCCTTGACCTGGCATTAAACTAATTCTAACGGATCTTTAGAAAACTGAGACGTAAAAAACGCAAAACTTGTTTATTTACATTCAACTGTGGCCGTATGACGCGAGTCCTCTGCCCTACATGCAAGGGTGCATCAAAAAGTCGGTCAGCGTTCGCACGTCCATAAACAGGATATAAACGTAAGATTGTTGCAGAATAATAATATGAAACATGTGATTTTCGTTGAAGACTCTGTTAAAAATAGAGTGTAAAGCAGTTTACTTTGTCTGTGATCAATGCATGATATATATATGACAACACTAGTTTTGTCTCTGGCTCTTCTCTTCTCCCTCCTGTTTTGACACCGACCGCTCTCAGATGTGCTTGTTATTTCATAATATGTTAGTTCCATATTATAACGACTCTACGTTTGTATTTGTGACGAATATAGAGTTGAATACACTGGGAGTATTACTTATGCATCCACTGCCTCCGTTGACCCTGCTTCCACATACGTTGTACGCACCCTCCACTCTGCATTTCACTCTTTATTATTCGATGACGAGAATTTACAATCTTCATTTACGTTGTATGAACACCCATGGATCAAGATTTTAGGTTCGCACGTCCAGATCCGGTGGAAATGCCAGGATAAAAGTAGGCTAGAAGTTGTCCCAGATATCCAGCTAAATACATACCAAATTTCATTCAAATCTGGCTAGCCGCTTTTAACGTGAAACAGTAGCAATCATGTATGACACATGAAACTCATAAACTTATATATTAGTGGAGTTCGACATTGTCATCGTAGGTAGGTATTTATTTATATTTTTAGTGGGATTGGATATCATTATCATCAGATATTTTGACACAAGGGCCATTTTTGAGGTCAATCCGACTACTAAAAGTGGATTTAAATTAGCAAAACTTTTTTTAATTAAGCAAACTTAAACTTACCAGGCGGAAAAAATCCTTTGGGCTTTCGCAGACCACTGGAATTGGTGATTCGATCATGCAGGTGATTCCGCACGTCACTTGCACTGTCAATTTCCCTTTTAATTTTCCTTCTACCCTCGCACATGCACAAAAATATCACAGCAAACACAAAGCATTTTTTTAAATTCGATTTCATGAGCATTTTAAATAATTCATATTGATCAAAATCTTTGGTTATCAATTTAATCACTTTATTTACTAATTAAAATTACTTTTAACTGTTGGCGTTATTTTCCCGCGTATTTCGCGCTTCGGCCATGTTGGGGATGGCGCATGCGCGGTGTCGTTGACCAAACTGACGCGAGCGCAGCCTTTCGCGTGTCTCGGCCACAAAATTAAAGCAACAAAAAAGTAATTCCGTTGTTAGTAGATCGGACGATGCGAGTACTTGGTCATTTTTCGGGTGTCTATACTTGGAGATGTCTTGCTTTCACTCGAGTGACCTGACTGCGAAAGTAAGGGATAGTTGCGCGCGCGCGCTCCTGGTAATAAAACGAGTAGTCTATTAGGAACAGTGCTGTCCAAGTAATTAAAGTTTTATGCACGTAGCTGCAGGTTGTAAAGTTAACATTGTGACACATTCTAAGTGATACAGCCTCGCTGAACTGCGATGGCGGGTAAGATAAAATCGATTGATCAATAAAACACTGGTAGCGACGTATCTTTATATTATTTTTATTTGTTTCCATCTAACTTGTAAACAATTCGTTGAAATTATTATTGATTTTAAACAACTTGTAATACCTATTGCTTAATTGGCCACATAACATACAAAGTATAAGTACCTAAAAGTAAAAACAAATCTATATAAAAAATAATACAGATACAGGAAAAAATTTCAAACTTTAACAGATAAATATATACTTCCAAAAACAATAAATCGAAGTTACATTATCATAGTTTTAAATAGTTAATTTAAATACTGATTATTGTCAATCTCAAAATACATTTCAGCAAATAACGAATCTACAATATAATATTTTATGAATGTACCTACAACTATAATCATATCAAATAAACAGTATTATCTTTCAACTAATATCAAACTTAATATTAATATCAGATCAAATTAAACTTAACTTAGCCACTAATATTTTGCTTGTCAAACCTCTTTGTAGTGTATTGAATTTTGTGCTATGAACATTCTAAACAAATTATAATATGGTAACTTTTTTTTTCACTTGGAGGCTCACTTCGGCCACATCGCGGAACTATTGCTGGCTATGGTCCGAACTGGCCCCAAACCAAAACATTGCAACTTAAAACTAACAACTGCCTTGTAAAATAGCGTGAAGCTAGTAAAAATAGAACCGCAAAAGCATAGCATCAAAACGTAATATAAAATCGTGTCTCTATACAAAAACTTAACTATAATGTGGTGAAAAATAATAAATCGAGTAAATAAAGCCTCATCACATGTTAATCAATGAGATCTTGAGTAAACCGGATTTGTCTGGGTGTCCCGACCACCAAGACTACCAATAACAGCAAGCAGGTGTATTTGATAGATCGGTGTCTACGAACCTACCAAATACGTATTTATAATCTGAACAATCGACAGACTTAAGCCCAGGTTAGACCTGCAAGAAAAAGCTTGTTCGCTTTACAGTATCGCAAAATGTACTTACAACTTGAACAATTTTTATTGCAGGTCTAAACAGGGCCTTAGATATAACAAAACTTTTTTTTGCACAAAATTTGTAATACATTCTCGTTCTAGCTGCATTTCCGACCAGTCGTAAACCGGAACAATTTCCACGCTCAACGTATAAAAGTTTGTTTATTTAGTATAACTGAGCCAAGCTTTATTCGCAAAACGTGTAAGCGCGACGGAAGTAGCTTCATGCTACGCGTAACCACCGAACCTGTTTTGTAGGACTGATAAAATCCGATGTATCATCGAAAGTTTTTTTTTTTATTCGACTGTATGGCAAACAAGCAAGTGGGTCTCTGATGGTAAGAGATCACCACCGCCCATAAACATCTGCAACACCAGGGGTATTGCAGATGCGTTGCCAACCTAGAGGCCTAAGATGGGATACCTCAAGTGCCAGTAATTTTACCGGCTGTCTTACTCTCCACGCCGAAACACAACAGTGCAAGCACTGCTGCTTCACGGCAGGATTAGCGAGCAAGATGGTGGTAGCAATCCGGGCGGACCTTGCACAAGGTCCTACCACCTGCAAAATGCAAGTATGTCCATTGACGACTCTAGCCTTGACAAGCGCTAACATCATCATCATCATCAGCCGGAAGACGTCCACTGCTGAACAAAGGCCTCCCCCTTAGAAGTGTCTGAAGCGTTAACATGAGTCTCTAAATACATAATAAATATTTGAGAACAATTGACACTAATGAGGGTTATTGGACAGGAGGAATATCATGTTTTAAACTTTCGTGATTTTCACTCATAGTCAAAATACCACCAACGGGACTTATCACGCTAAAACACGAGTCATATTTACCTCGACGTTTCAACCACATTACAGTAGCCGTGGGTGTTTAAGCGTATACGTCAGCCAGTATACGTCATTACCGTGAAGTCTGTTTGTCGTTAGTCTTGCTAGCGATTGGCTTAATTATAAACCAATCACATGGTACGTGCCACAAACGTCAAAGTTGTCAAAGGACCCTCACAATAGTACATAGTGCCAGTTAGTTTGTCACAGAAACCTTGATTGATAATCCAAAACTAAGCGAAGCTTGCACTTACTACAGGCCCCAAATAAACATACTGAAATAAATAAATAGGTACCAACATATTAAAAATATAAGACTCGGGAACAGACATGGCAGGCCTACCACTAGGTGGAATGATGACATCGCGAGAGCCATAGACAACCGGTGGTTGCAAGTGGCGAGTGCGTCGTTCTAGTGTGGCGTCGTTCTCGAGACGATCGAGCCGATCGATACAGACACAGTCGCTTCGTTAATACCGGCCGTGATGATAGATGATTTAGATTTTTTTTGTGTCACTTGTTAATGAACAAAAATGATAGCAAAAAATGATATGCATAATAAAAGTAATACCTCAAAGTGCGCTGTATTGTCTCGACATTGGAACCGGCGAGTCATCACCAAAGAAATTAAGGTTAATATTATAAAATCGCAAGACATAATAGCGTCGTATGTGGGAGCATGACCACGTCGTTTTTTACGGGCGCCGATGTAGGTCGCCTCGCTAGGAACCGGTACGTCGTGGTTGGTTTCGCAAATGCTTGTCATAAAGATCAGATAAAAGTTCGCTTCGCTTTTCATGTTTGAATATTTTCATCTTTACTTTAAGAGCGTTTATATCTGCTGAGCTGGCAACGTTGAATTTTTGTTAGTTTTTCTAGATTATTCCATAAAAATTGAATGAAAATTAAAAATGTGGTCCGATAGAACTCTTCTTAATATATAAGTTAATGTGTCTACTGCAATAATTATTCGTCATACTTTTATTTCCTTTAAAAACCGTTTTTAGGCCCTAAACGTTTCGTGCCGTTCGTGTGGTCGTCGTGGCTACCTATATATTAACATACACGAATTGCTCGTTTAAAAGTACCTACAGGATAACAAAACTTAGATCAGGTTCTAAAGTCATTAAAGTGTCATAGGTCCTTTAACCCTATGTCACTGTGTTAACTGTAATAATATTCAACCAATAAAAATTGCAACTAAAACGTAACATGCAATTTGAAACAAAGAAAGCTACGTCTCGTTAAGGTCACTCGGAAATGAAATTCGACGGTAAAAGTAACAACCTAAATTACGACGACAACAATATAATGCTATTACACATGTATATGCTCATAAGCGTTATGGACCACCAGTTTGTTTCGTTCACCAATTTATTGTCAAACGAAAAACTTCGCCAGACGCTGAAACGCACATGTGCGTTTAAATGGCAGCAAAATTAAAACAGCGACACTGGGCAAGTCACGAAAACGCATATGCGCGTTGCCCCTACTGTATGTTAACACATACAGTACACAACTTCAAATTTTAATTTTGAGGCGCAGTGTATGTGCTGCAACTAGAATGATCGTTGCTTGAAAAAAAGTAATGTACATGAGAATATAAGTGATTCACTTTCGTTTAGATTGTTTGGCTATTGTCTTCTATACTCAGTTCTCACGCGTTGTTACAAAAGAATCGAACTGTTTCTTTCATTTCAATTTTGGCATAAATTCAATGTAAAACGTAACAACTATCCCCCTTCCCCCCCCCCCTCTAATATGCTCGTTAACCTTCTGTTAGTTTGACTTTCGTTTAGTTCTTAACTTTTTACAAATATTAGGTGCCATCCACAAATACATACATCACATCCACATATGTAGCCTTTTTTTTCCTGAGTCACGATTCCAAATGAGATAATTTATGGATGCCCTCAAAAGGGGAGTATCTTTAAACTAAATATGATTTATGTAGGATTGTATCAAGGGTCGAAGATTTTTTGACATTCATAAGTGCCTAAGCTAAATTGAATAATGATATTATTTTGACTTTGACTTCCATTTAGTACATAACAGGCATATGGATAGAGGAAATTAATAAGCTTTGACTTCCAATATTTGAAGTAAATACTTTATGATTTCGTTTATCCGGTGGATTATTCACATGGGCCCATATTGGCTGTCTATATGTACAGATAATCGTTATATTTAGCGAGAGTTTCAAGTGAGTGGAGTCTGGAGTTACATTGCTTGGCCGGGGGACAATGGCCTCGCAAATGACCGAACAAAAACGTCAATGTGGCATAACACGAACGATATTTCCAAGGCCTAGTGACAAAACGTTCTTAAAAACCTCAAATTTTACTCTAGTCTATAGAGTGAAAGAAACAACCGTGTTTTGGCACTACGCTGAAACGGGTTTAAAACTTTAGGATTTGACCAAAAATATAGCGTACGTTCATACAGAGCGACGCACATACGCGTCCGCGGCGGCTTCTCGTACCTTATCACGAATATCAGACTTTTCTATATCTAGAGTATACTTGTTTACGGCCATATCTTTTGGTCAAAACCTTGTTTTTTGTATGTAGATGACGGCATCGTTAAATACGTGTCCATTACTTAGGTTACGCTAGAACTACAGTCTCATTGAATACTACACATACTTGCTTAAAACATTTTGCTACAAAATGTTAAAATTTATGATGTTACAGCACAAAAACTCACAATATAATAAAAAACAACACATTTCCTTGATCAATCTTAAGAACTTATCAACACACTATTTTTTGGGTAAAGAATGTTTTTATCTGTTGAACAATCATGAATCAGAGTATCACTTAACAATTTCTGCAACATAGAATCTTTAATCGCAACTACATGTGTGTATGGTCTATTAAAGAGTTCTCAAAAACTATAAGCCATTGCGTGCCAGTCGTAAACTCGTTCATCCCTGAAGAAGGTCTTCCGAAAAGGCCGAAACTTGTCGGACTCACCGGACTTATAAGTACATATAACTAGAGATGGGCCGAGTACTCGTTTACTACTCGGTACTCGGTGTATTCGGCAGTTTTTTTGATACTCGTACTCGGCCGAATAACTCGGTTCCATTAACGAGTATACTCGATCTAAATAAAATTATTATTTAAGAGAACCGCGCGTGAACCTGTCTAACCTGTTTTCGCGCCTCAAAACTGGACCGAGTAACTCGGCCGAGTACTCGGTTTGAGAAACTTTGAACCGAGTATACTCGGTTCTCGGTTACTCGGTAAAAGTTGTACTCGGCGCATCTCTACATATAACCATAACTTTAGCCGTTTAACTTTAATTGTAAGCCATAACTAAACTTCATTTTCTCCAACATTACTGCCAACTCGCTGAAAAGCATTCAATTCCGCTCCATAAAAGTCTATAAATGCTATAATGGATGTGCGCAGGAACAATAAGGGATGCACTAGATTTGACGCTTCCAGCGAGTTTAACGGGCGCTCTAACAGCTCGCGTTAACCTCTAGATGTAAACACTGATGGTGGCTCAAGCGGCTCGGGTCCGCACTAACCGCACTCATAAACATCTTGAAAATAAAACCGTGATGTCTATATTGTATCAACCACCGTTATCTTTAGCATCATCGTAACAATTCGATTGCCATCGAGTTGCCAAATTTTTTGCTGTCAGTGATGGCAAGTATGGTCAAGGTTGCATACACTAAACGAGGTTTTGCACCCGAAACATAACTAAGTTGCGCTTCTCTCATCATCAGCAGCTGTCGGGTTATTTTTTCCTTTACATTCTTACGCAATAAATATTAAACAGGAGTTACGCAGCAGCCGCTGAGTCGCGTTGCTCCGAAGACGAAGGGCTACGGATTAGCCCGAAACATGTCGAGCTAAACTCGATTTAAGACGTGAGTTATCCGGGTCATTGTATTTAATAGGAGTTATGAGGTTGGTCTATTCTTATTTTTCCTTACACACAATGGCGGAAGGGTCATTTTTTTCAATCATCTTACATTTAATTAATGGCGGCCAACCTGTAGACATATGACCGTAATGGAGTGTAAACTACGAGTATACGTGGCAGCGGTTGGTGCGAACCCTACCTCGCTCGAGATCTAATCTGCACTCGTTCATGTAAATGACAGTTGTTATACACAGACGTTCCCGCAACCGGTTTACTGACTTAGTGAACTTGTATCAATTATAACTTTGTGGAAAAAAACTCGCAATGGCCCCGTGAAATTTTACTTGTGAGTCAACACTAAGTTTAAAATCGTTTTGAACGTTAATCCGAGACTACACGTAAATAACGAAACGTTTAAGCCGAAACGGAATAAAACCTTTTATTTGCGACCTATAGCTTTTTTTATGAATAAATGTTGACAATCGAATAATTGCATTTTGTATGCCGGCTTATCGTAAATATTTTCGGTCGTTGTTTATATTTATTGGCATTTTTCATGACTTTAATTTCTTTTGAGTTGTTTTTTAATATCTTGCGGTTTTGTGCCATAAGCTCTGTTTAGTCCCACATGACGGATATGAAGTACTACACCTAACCATGCACTTTAAAAGTTACTATAAAATCTTGATATATTTTCCTATAATACATAAACATCTATAAACACAACAAAAAATGTTTCTTCACTATTTATCTACTAGGGATCCCTATGGAACTATGCTATACAAACGCGCGGACACTTATGTCCGCTTAGGAAATACATAATATTAATATAATTATTACAAATATTGCTTGGAACGGTACACCATTACATAGGTTTATTATCAAATGTTTTTAATAAATATAAGTGCGTAAAATAACTACCGTTAGGCCCGCGTTTCTTAGAAATTTAGCGTAATTTTGAATGACGTGTCATTTTCTTTTCGCTAACACCTTCACGGGCCTTGTGCAATCTTAAGTTACAAATTCGTATTTTTCGTTCAAGTCCCATTAATTTAACTTTTTAATAAATAAGTTGAGATTGGATTTTGTTGAAAAAAAAATTTTTTTTTTCAATACTTTTGATTGATGTACCAATACAAAATGCATTGTTACAAATACTCATATTTGTTATCGTTTCTCGATAAACTTGATTGAAACTTCATGGTCGTACTATTTTAAATAACATTAAGTGGAAATGTAGAATATAGAGCTGTTCAAGCTTATAAAAGATTACTTAGCACCAAATATTTGGTTTTCTACGATTTTAGACCATTCTGAACACTTACGTTGTTTCCAAATCAAACGAGCACCATTAAGGTAAAATAAATAAGTATTACGAAGTGAATACACGCACCAAAAGTAAACCAACACATAGGTATATCAGTATGATTTCCAAAGGCCTTTGATGGCTTTGAGTTTAGGCGATTTTTTGGTCGCTTCGAACTCTTGTTTGAAGCTAATGATGAACTTGTCGCGCAAGCTCAAACGGGGCGGCGACGGCTTCAGCAAGAACTGCTTTAGATCGTTAGTGAAGCTCTTAGCGGTATAATTAGGCTCGTCCTTTCTGGACTCGTCGTTGCTAGACTCTAAGAACGACACGGATTTGATAGACTGGGTCGAATTCTTCCGCTCCCTCGTGTTTTTGGGTGTCGACTTGGAGCGGGAGCTGGTGGTCGCTCGACTAGAAGGTAAGCTATAGCTCTTGGAGACCAGCGAATACTGGTCGTCCTCTATAGAATCGAGCGTGTCCGTTGACCTGTTACAAATCCTGCAGCACAGCCGGCAGTGCTCCTGATCGCTGTGGTATCTACCGTTGCAATAGACATAGTTCTCTTTCACGCGGACGGAGCGCGCCGGCTTCGACTTGGCCTTATCTTTCTTGACCAGCTTATCCTTCGGGGTGCTTCTCGAGCGTTTCCTGCGACATTTCGGGCAGTTGTTCCTCGCGATTCTGCGGAGCTCCTTGAGGAATTCGTAGTCGATTTCGAAGTAGTTTTTAGCGTCGGGCTCTGAATAATACTTGAGGTCGCTGTCAGTGGAATCGCTCTTTTGTTCTTTCGGTTTCCTGCGGGGGACGTCTCGGCCGGGGTCGGAGTAGTACCGCATGTCTCTGTCCTCTAGGGTGAAGGGTTTCTCGTACTTACAGTGCGAGCAGAAGGTGACTGACTTGTGCCTAGGGCGGCGGCGGGGCGCGGGCGGGGGCGCGGGCGGCAGGGGTCAGGCCTGCACGGCGGGCACCCACAGCGTCTTGTTCTGCTCCTCTTCGACGGCCTCCTTTATTTGCGTGCACATGTACGCGATGTTGACGCCCGCCGGGATTTCCGCTGTCGAAATTGGATTTTTATTAGCATTCCAAAATATAATATATATATTATATATTTTGCAGTTTCATCTTTAAATAGTTAATTTAATTTTGTTCAATTACCTGCTATTTAACCGTATTTGTGTTTAGCCAACAAACCTGTTTTCAGTTTTGTTTCCCGTTCATTTACTTTTACTTAAATGAGTTAGTAAGTGGTGGCAGCTTTATTGGTTTATGTAAATTGTAATATGTTTATTTTTAAGAACCATTGTACCGTTTGTGCCCAAATAAACATTAAAACATAAAGTCTTTTAAAATTCTTTCCAAATATTTGAAGAGGTTCGTTTAACTGAATACTCCTGTATTTTTTGGCACTATAAGAGCTCAATTATTGAGTTATAGAATTTCTCTGAAATAAAAGAATCTGCAATAACACTATCTAACACAGAACTAAGGCCACCGACCGACATAGCTCAGAGAATTAGTAAGCTGAAATGCCATGTGGGCTGGCCATATCTGCCAAAGAACCGACAACCGATGAAGTGACTACCTGCGAAAGGCTACTGGTAGATTCGTCGAGCTGAAGACAGGGCGCAATGGCGCCAATGCAATCCAGCAGTGGACCGCTATAAGCCGAGGATGATTACTTTTCATTTGTGGTTAACAAACTGCGTCAATTTAACTATGTATCTCACTCACCTGAGATGTAACTCCTATATTCGTTTTCTATCTTCAAGCCGTGCTCGTACATTTCCTTAGCAGCCTTAGCGGACACTTTATCTGCCGGATAGCGCGTATCTTTGACTTCTTTTATCTGTTTAAAGGACTTGAATTTGATGAAGAGCACTATCGGGTAGATCTGCTGCTTGTGGAGCTTCTCTATGGTCGCGACGCTTATGTCCAGGATGCAGTGAACACCCTAAAAAAAAATATTTTTTTTAAAAAACGTTCGCTGGATTACTTTTGAACACGCATCTCTTGGTACATGCGAAACTTTCTAAAATTGTGGAATTTTTCGTATAGTGAAATTTCAGAAACTTCCCACATTTTTGTAGGGGATTGAAACTTTTCTTTTCTTAAACTTAACATTCTTACATCATATGAAAATTTCCAAATTTTCAGAAATTTCCGAGAATTTTTGTGTACAGTCAAAGAACCTGAAATGCGTATCAGGGTGGAACCTTTTCATAGTCGATTTCGCTATGACTTTTTTGGCACATGTATGGGATGTCAACATGATATTAGTAGCACAAAGGTTCCACCCTGGGACGTGATTCAGTTTCCTTGCCTGTACAAGCACCTAGGTATTTTTTTTAAGTTAGTTTTTAGATAAGGTCTTCACTGAAAATCAGCGCCACGGCTTGTCATGGCATTATGCAGAGTGGGACCTGTTTAACGTTAGGCTGCGGCCGCACCGCCGCGAACACGCCGCCCCAGTCCGACACCAGCTGGCCCCCGCCCCCCCCCCCCCCTCAGTGCTAGTACCTTCTCCGCCTTATCCTTGATGGCCTGCAGCGGTATGGTGTCGAAGTGCGTGTTGTCCCTGGTGGGTCTCGGCTCGAGGTGCGACCCTTGCGCCAGCGCGCGCTCGAGCGCGGCGCCCCTGAGCGGCAGCGGCTGCGGCCGCACGCGCGCGCACACGCCCGCCCAGGTCCGACACCAGCTGGCCCCGCCCCCCCCCCCTCAGTGCTAGTACCTTCTCCGCTTATCCTTGATGGCCTGCAGCGGTATGGTGTCGTAGTGCGTGTTGTCCCTGGTGGGTCTCGGCTCGAGGTGCGACCCTTGCGCCAGCGCGCGCTCGAGCGCGGCGCCCCTGAGCGGCAGCGGCTGGGGGCGCACCCGCGCGAACACGCCCGCCCAGTCCGACACCAGCTGGCCCCCGCCCCCCCCTCAGTGCTAGTACCTTCTCCGCCTTATCCTTGATGGCCTGCAGCGGTATGGTGTCGTAGTGCGTGTTGTCCCTGGTGGGTCTCGGCTCGAGGTGCGACCCTTGCGCCAGCGCGCGCTGACACCAGCTGGCCCCCGCCCCCCCCTCAGTGCTAGTACCTTCTCCGCCTTATCCTTGATGGCCTGCAGCGGTATGGTGTCGTAGTGCGTGTTGTCCCTGGTGGGTCTCGGCTCGAGGTGCGACCCTTGCGCCAGCGCGCGCTGACACCAGCTGGCCCCCGCCCCCCCCTCAGTGCTAGTACCTTCTCCGCCTTATCCTTGATGGCCTGCAGCGGTATGGTGTCGTAGTGCGTGTTGTCCCTGGTGGGTCTCGGCTCGAGGTGCGACCCTTGCGCCAGCGCGCGCTCGAGCGCGGCGCCCCTGAGCGGCAGCGGCTGCGGGCGCACGCGCGCGAACACGCCCGCCCAGTCCGACACCAGCTTGCCGACCACGCACTCGCGGAGCGGCCCCAGCACCACCACCGGCCGGTGGCTGCCGTCTGGGAACACACAGACACCGAATTAATGTTTCCTTTGGGGTTGAGCGTTCGAAACTTGCTGTCGATTCGCTATTATATTTCAGTTTGGAATTTTATTTTCTTAACATCACAGAAATATGGATGTTACTAGCTTTTGCCCGCGGCTCCGCCCGCGTGGTATTCGGTTATCGCGCATTGTTCCCTCGGGAAATGTGCATTTTTACGGGATAAAAAGTAGCCTATGTCAAAAATCACGTCGATCCGTCGCTCCGTTACGGCGTGAAAAACGGACAAACACACTTTCGCATTTATAATATTAGTATGGATATAGTAAATATATATAGTATAGTATGGAAGAAGGCTGATTGACAGGTATTCGAAACGGATAGGAAAAAAATTGTAATATTTTAATTTATTATTTTTAACATGTTACTTCTAACTCTACTTCTCCAAGGCCATTTCTCTAAAACCCCTCAAACTAGCCACGAACTATGTTAGTGACTAGTAGAAAAAAAAATCTCCCCATTGTTTTTTATTTAAGATCCGATGGAAGTTGCTCGGGGCCTAATCCGTTGAAAACTGCGACGCTCCGAGGCCAAGGCAAGCCAAGTCCTTATGGCAGCAGTAAAAAGTTACAGCTGACAGTTATAAATATCCTTGCAAAAAAATAGGGCACCTATGGTTTATCTGATTTTTAGGCATTGGCGCTTAAAAAGTAAGCTTTCGTGCACATAAAATACAAAAACCATAGGTGCCCGTTTTTTTTGCAAGGGGTTTAGTGTCAGCAACAGAAATGGAGGAGTGGAGGAGAGTGCTCAAAATGATCTACACACAAGCACCACAACTGGGCCCAATTGCATAATAAAGTACAAGCTAATAGTATTAGTGAATTTCAATACAAAATCGCTAATAATATTAGTTTGTACTTTGTAATGCAATCGGGCCCTGGTAGTGTAGTTCGGGTGGTGTGTACTCGTAGACACTCACAGTGCAGCCGCTCGACGCGCAGGTAAGACAGCAGCGGCGCGTCGTCGGCCAGCGCGCCCGAGTCGCTCCAGCAGCCCAGCTCCGTGTTGGAGAAGGACGCCAGCTCCTTGCTGTCGCGGTGCTTCTTGCGCCGGAAGAACGAGCGCCGCGCCGTCGTGGACGCGCGCCGCTGGGCCTCGCCCTCCAGGGACCCCATCGAGCGCCGGAGAAGCTCTTCCACTCTGGGGAACAAATGGAGAATGTTACTAGTCTTACCAAAATGCACATCTAGATTGAAAGGGCATCAACTCAAAATAATACAGCACTTAAGCCTTTCAGAATGTTTAATTTGAGTTAATACCGCTTTCGATCTAGGTGTGTGCAAGAAAATATGGGTCAAGTTTTATAATAAGTAGCCCGCGACTTCGTCTGTGAAGAATTAGTTTATCGCGCAGCCGCGGGAACTACACAATTTCCCAAGATTTTCAAGCCATTCTCAAGATCCATACAAAATTTTATCACGAACGGTTGAGTACCATAAGCGTAAAAACGTAATTAACGAACAAATAAAATACACACTAAACACTTTCGTTTTCTTTTGTAACTTTTTTGTACAATAAAGTGTTTATACAAACAAACAAACAAATATACTCTCTTTTGCATTTATAATAACAAGGGATAATCAGAGAAGTCGTTGTAATAAATTAAACTAGTTTCACAAAGAAGCGGGGAAACGAACTAAATCCATTAGCAAGTGGAGAAGCTATTATAAACAAGAAAATAATGAGAATAATTTCACAAACAGACGGGGAAGGAGACTACATAGATTCATAAGCAAATGGGAAATCTAATAAGCGAAGAATGAGACTAATTTTACTAGTAAGCGGGAGAACCAGACAAGATTCAATTGCCAGATCTAATAGTTTATGCGTGTAAAGCTGCATGAAAAGCCTAAATAACTTCATAGAATCAACACAAAATAGTTCACAAAATACTCACTTAAACTTGCTAGGTATTGTGCCCCAGTGTCTCTTCACCCCTTTACAGTCCAGCTGCCACGCGCGCCACAGCCCCGGCGCGCCGTTGAACAAAGTGTTGTCAACAAACAGCACTTCGTCCTTGCGGAACCACAGCGAGTACTCGTCGATGGTGTCGACGCCTATGGAGGTGATTTTGGCGCAGCGGTCGAACCCGGCGCGGATGTAGAAGGCGTCCCCGGGCTTGTCTTTGATGTCGTGGTACTGTTGGAGGTCGTGGCGTACTAGGACGGATACCTGTAGGGCAAATGGTAACGATAATAACTGGCTATATTGCAAAGCCAGAACACATGTCATTATTTACCAGTGCGGCTTTGTAACAACTCGATCGATTCCCACCGGGTTGCCTGATTTTTTTACTTGCAATACCTACATTATCTTCAAGGAGTTGCATCGAAGACATATCTACCTAAAACACGCTACTCTTTCCCCGGATTGTCTAACGAAAGTGTTTATGTCACGCCACTGTAGTTTATTTAGATTTATAGTTTTCACTTTATGAAATGAAAAAATTGAATACCAAATCTACTCACAAAAACCGAATATGATTTTAAGGTCTCGCACTGCATTTAGAATTATTAAATAGCAGAGGCTCACCTTTTCCGCGGGTTTAGCCAGCTCCAACGCGGCCTGCTCGGCCGTCGCCCGCCTGAGATCCACATTGTTATACTCCAAGATCTGATCCCCCGTCCGCAGCCCCGCGTTGAACGCCGGCGAGTCTATCTGCACGCTGTGCACGAAGATCCCCACCGCGTTACCCCCCACCAGACTGATCCCCAGATCAGAACAGTTCCTCATCTCTATCAAGAGGAACCTGGGCAGGTCCTTGCTGGCTTGCGACTGCCTTAACGTCCCCGCTTCCGCCGACGGAGTCTCCATTCTTAGAGACTGCTGAGGCCCCGGTGAATTCCTAGGAGTAGGCGACCCAGATAATGATACTTCTTCATCATGCGAACTTTCACCTGAAGATGAGCTTCCAGAAACTTCGACCTCGTCTTTGTATTTCTCAGGACTGTATTGCACTAGCATTGTTATGGAGTTGCCTATTTGTCGTAACACGCTCGCTGCGAGCGTGTAAGTAGCCGATCTCATGTTGATGCCGCAGACTTCGAGCAACTGATCGCCAACTTGCAAGCCAACCTGGCTGGCCAGCGAGTTCTCGTTGACAGTGGAAACGAAAACGCCTCCACTGCTGGGCGGACAGTATATCTGTATGCCTAAAGGTTGCTGGCTTTTGTCTATGTGTACCCTTCGTAACTCTCCGGGTAGAGGTTTGTTCCAACCCAGGCCGGTATACTCCGGCATGGAGTTCCTAGTAGCCTTATGCATCATTTGCTTCGCGCCACGTCCCGGACTCAGTATTTCGACATGATACGTCGGCATCGGGGAGTTCCGCTCCGAACTCCTCTCGATAGACCCCGTGCTGAGTTTTCCAGCGGAATTCTTCGAAGTCACGCTTGGGTTGGAAGGGATTCTGAACCTCTGGTTCTCTTTTTTTCTAGGGAAGGTGCCGCCTTCGTAGGTGTGGTGATAGTCCCCGAGCACGCGATTCGCGCGCGGCACGGGCTGCAGATCTGACATATTGTGGGTATGGGAAGGGAAAGAGTGCATTTCATAGCTGGTTCCTATGCTCTCCCCCGATTGACTCTGTGGGATGTTAGTGGGGCTCGCTAAATGAGGATAGCGACTTGACGTGTGAGGATTCGAATTTACGAAAGGGCCTCTGTAATATTGAGATTGTAGACGAGACTGGGACGGCAGCGTTCCGGTCATTGCGAAGTTAGCGTTGCTGTTGAGACTGTCTGGACCGAAACTGTCGCTGTCCGAAGGGTATTTGTTGACCGTTTTGGGGGATGAGGATTTTTTAGTGGAGTAATACTGTTCTAAGATGGGATGGTTTTTCATGGACTGCTCGAGGGATGTCGGCGTTTTTCTGGAGATGAAATCGAGCGAGCTCGGTCCCTTGTTGACGATGAAGTCTAAGGAATGCGGGCTCTTGGTTCGGTTGCGTGTGACTGGCTGGTAGTCTAAAGAGTCGTCAGAGGGATTGAGCGCTAAGCTGAGTCGGTTCGGCGTGATATCATGTTCAGAGTAGTCGCTCATGGAAATTTTGTCTTTCTCCAAGGTTCGTATTTTCTCGAAGTTCATACTGTTTGGCGAGGAGAACTGCGGATGCGGGTTGTGTATCGAGAGCGGGGCCGGTTTGGGAAAATGGGCAATAGCTGGTGAGGATTCTATGGACTTGTAGACGGAGTGCCTGGCCGGGGCGGTGGCCTGGGTTAACGGAGCGTGGCCCAGAGGTATAGGGTTCGAATTCCTGTTGGTGTTAGACCTTTGTGGTTCGGGTTGTAGCTTTGTTGGAGGGCTCAAGAGTATAGAGAGCGGTGGCCTTTCTTTCCTCGACCGCGGCTGGACTATGGTCCCTGTGGGGTTTTCCTCTAGAACGAAATTAGCCCGCGCCTTGGGCCACGTCCCTCCATTTTTGGAATCATTCTGCGGCTCTTTGTTTTTTCTCCGCGACCTTTTCAGGACAATACTGGTTTCTTTAACTGAAAAAGAATAAGGTACCCGTGTTTATCCTCATTCCGTTAATTAGAACGCTACGTAATTAGTGTCACTTTGTAATTATCAACGACTGAAACAAACAGTACTTTCTGTGCGAAACCGAATGCTAAAAAAGTTCTCTATTGTTTGAAGTCCACATGCCATAGCCAATAATTTAGCGTTTTCATTTTTTTTTTCATTGTTATAAATATCTAACTTACCCTTACTGCATTCCATAAATGATCATAATTAAAATATCTAAAAAAACAGCACGGTTTATACATTTTATGGCAAAAGAAATTACGAAGAACGAAAGAGATACACTCAAAAAATTACGCTTTTGCTCTCAGCCTCAAAGTAAATGACACTTAACGAATCTTATTGAAATTCTTATCTTACTGAAATTAAATACACGTATGATTGTATGGCCATATCGTGTCAGTGAAAGTAACTCACAAATTAATCATGTTTTAGTTACGAGTTTAATTAAGACTTTGAAATTACATAGATGGTCTAAATTAAAATGATATTATCTTTTGAGTTGACGCCGCTTTAGTTTAAAAATGATCACTTATCAATACAGATGTGCTCATTCTATCAAGATTAGTTTCGAAGTCTTGACCAATCGCGTGGCCGCCTTCCGGCCGCTTAGCTCCAGATAATTGACAACTGTGAGTGAGGCAGGATGTTGACTTACTTGTTTTGCCATGATAACTGTCGATAACGGAATCCAGCTCGGCTATCGCGTCGGACTCAGGTACCTGCAACAGTGTTTACAAATACGTTATATAGTTGTTTACTAGCAAGTACTGTCGATCAACAATAAAAAAATACTTGAAAAATTTCCACTGAAACTGATGTTAAAAATTATTATTGACCTGTTTACAATCGAAAAATCTAAGATTTTTTAAGAACAAAATAGTAGATTGTACTACAGGAGCATAAAACGAGCCATTTTACCCGAGACGTTCATATAGCCACCCGAGCCGGTACGGCGAGGGTGGATAGACATGGCGAGGGGAAAATAGGTTTAATGCTCGAGTTTTACACTGCTTTCACATCGATGGTGAGGAAATGAAATATCAACAGTGGACAAGATTGTTCATTTACCTTTTATTGTACATGCATCATGCATCATTATATAATTATACATTTTTAGTTTCGTATAAATTATTAAAAAATAGAGCATAAGAAGTCTTATTCTGTCGCCTAGATCCAGCATAAATACGAACTTTACGAGCATGAGAAGTTGCAATGTAGAAGCCGTGACTTAGGATAATTGCGATACGCGGTACAGTCAAGGGCAAAGATATCGACACGGCCAAAGTTACAAAAATATGTATACACGACTTTATGCACTTAACATTAAGACCGTGTATACATATTTTTGCAACTTTGGCCGGATCATTGGTCGGGTTTCCAGTGGTCCAGTTGGTAGGAAACGCGTGTATATCCACAGGAGGTGCGGATGCTAAACTCGTTCGGAGCTTTTCGTTTATATAAAACGTGAGATTTCTTTGAGCTTACGTATTGCTGATAAAAACAAAAAAATATTCAAATTGGAATTTGATAAAATCTCTGAATATACATACAACTGGCAGACATGAGGCCGTATTGTCGGACGATTCACCATCTTCCTCTACCCACACACTACATCGTGTGACAGAAAGTAGTATCCATAGTACAAGCTTTGCTTAGTTTGGGACTAAATCAATTGGTGTCAAAGTGTCCCATAATAAAAAAAAAAAAAGTTGTGGTGGATCGATTGTGATTCCGAGTGCGTTCGACAATCAAAGGTTCAAAGGAGCAAAGCTGTAGGTAAAAGTTAGTACTATAGTAGTATGCTGGTATAGGGTTGCCATATGTCCCGGTACGCCGGGACATGTCCCGGTTTGAAGTATGGTGTCCCGGCGTCCCGGCCGATAAGCAAATTGTCCCGGTATAACGCAACCGATAACAACAAGATAATACTTTAGCCGATTACGTGCATTTTGCGCTTTGTAGCGAAAAGCGCCTACGAACAGAACCCGACTGGCGGGTCCCTGGCATTGAACGAATGTATTAAAAGTTTTTTTTGTGTTTACGCAAGGACTAAACCTTTAAAAAGTTAACTATTGTCCTATAAAAAGTTCCTTTTTAACTCTATACTAGGCTAGTAGTACTATCTATTCAATCTCAGATTAAATTTCTAACCAATGGTGAGTTTTCTAAACGCGTATTCGTTTTTGTACCGTAACTGATATCGTGGCATCGACTTCATATCAAACGTAAAACAATTAAAGCGAAAACAATGGATCCATAAAATCAAGTAACATTATTACAAAAATATTAAACCCAAATCCCTAACCAGAAAAACATTATTTAAATAGGATGAGATAGATAAAAAAAAAGTTGAACTAGCAAAAAAACTTTCAAAAACGGGATAGGCTTGAAAAGCTCACTTTCCCGAAACGTACTTTCTCTAAAAGTGCACTTTCCGCTAAAAGTGCACTCCCAGAAAGGTGCACTATTTCAAAAAGTGCACTTTTCTAAAACGCACTTTCCCAAAAGGTACACTTTCCCAATTGGGGCCCTTTTTCAAAAGATGCACTATTCCAAAAAATGCACTTCCGAAGCGCAAACATTTGGTATGAGTATGTGTATTATTCACGCCGACAAAATGCTAATAAACTGAAAAAAGCTCTTTTTGAAAAAGTGCATTATCTGAGAAAATGCAGTATTTCAGAAAGTGTACCTATTGGGAAGTGCACTTTAGAGTATACGTTCCGAGAACGTGATCCATCTAAATAAGTGCACTTATAGAGAAAGTGTACGTTTCGGGAAAGTGAACTTTTCAAGCCTAACCCTTAAAAACATCGCAAGTGCAAACTGCAACAAAATATAGGTAGATGAAAACAACTTTTATATCAAACACCGATACAAAAAGCTGACACTGGATCATTGTAATTGTTTCAGTTTTTGTTTAGGAAAAAAACAACACACTTTGGCTAACCTTAACCATTGGTGCAATTTGAACAACTCAAATATTGCACATGCTCTTGTATACTATTCGACTTAAAAAAATACACCAATACAATATGTTTTAATATGTTTCAAGCCGTGGTGGCCTAGTGGTTTGACCTATCGCCTCTGAAGCAGAGTGTCGTGGGTTCAAACCCCGGCTCGCACCTCTGAGTTTTTCGAAATTCATGTGCGGAATTACATTTGAAATTTACCACGAGCTTTACGGTGAAGGAAAACATCGTGAGGAAACCCGCACAACCTGCGAAGCAATTCAATGGTGTGTGTGAAGTTCCCAATCCGCACTGGGCCCGCGTGGGAACTACGGCCCTAGCCCTCTCATTCTGAGAGGAGGCCTGTGCCCAGCAATGGGACGTATATAGGCTGGGATGATGATGACAATATGTTTTGTTTTACACGAGTTTCAAAAAAAAGGGAATACGAATTAATTCGAACTACTCATAACAAACTTAAGTTTCATCAAAAACTTAGAAACAAAAATAAGTTTGTTTTCATATAAATTGTTTACAATAAAACTTATTATTCGATAAATGAATACTTGACTGACATAACTAATAACAAATATAATTATAATGGATTTTAATTTTGATATAGAAATTGTAATTCTTTGTTTTGTAACTTTGACATTGTATTTATTGTGATAAGTGAGCATGCTGCATGCTATAACTATTGCACGCTATTTGTACGCCGCTAGGCAAAAGCATAGTGAAACAAATAATGTAAACCTAAAACCTGTATAAACCTATGTTTTGACAAATAATAAATTCTAATTCTAATTCTAATTCTAACAATAGAGAGTACTGAATAAAATGCTTTAAACAAAAACTGTCAACACATAATTAATTACCATAACACTGTAAATCCCCGTTTCGTTCCGACAATCACATTTATTTACCTTATTTTGTTTATCTTTCGACTTGCTCCGGCCGGTGACCGCCTCGATCTTCCCCCGGATCATGTCCCACGTACCTGCACGATAACACACACTTCTGATAAGTTATCGTCAGATAACATGCCGATAACATATCGATACATTATCTTATCGGCTCGAGAGTTTGCGAGCCGTGACGTGACTTTGGCCTATGTAACCTAATTGTTATGCATTTAATTAAGTGGGGTAACTAAAGTTCATAGTGCCTGATTAGCATAACTGGGATAACTCGGGGCATCTATACGAAAGTGATGTAGCAAAATATATCTGTTTCTAAATTAATGCCTCTCACTCAAACAATATCAAACTGTGATTAATTTTGTAGTATCATTTCTAAATAAGCGGGGCCTGGAAAAGTACTCAAGTACTTCAAAGATGTAGCTGACTGGTTCAGTAACAGTAATCACTCGGGCCTCGAACACCCCTTAATTGCTAAACTACTCAACTGGGGGCACATGGGGGGGGGTCTATGTCTAACAGTGGACGTCCTATGACTGCTATGATGATGAATGGCTAAACTAGAGGAGTAACTAACCTCGCTCCTGGTGTATCTTGCCCTGACTCCCCGCAGCCACGTGGTACACGTAGCGACGGTCGAAGTCCGGAACGCCATGCTCTATGTGGACCTGCCACACAACATTTAATAGCAGATTGTACAACAAGAACATAAAACGTTCATATAGCCACGGTGGATAGACACGTCGAGGGGAAAATGGGTTTAGTGCTCGAGTTTTACGAGGAAATCAAATAGCAACAGTAGAAACAATTATTCACTTTCTATGTACCTTTTATTTTTATGCATTATTATATAATTCCATTTTTAAATGTTGTTGATTTATTTTGATTGATTTGATTGATTTTTAGTTTTATATATAAAATAAAAATTATTAAAAAAATATGTAAAATCTTTTTTGTTTGTAGCTGTTGACACCTGATTACCTTGGTCTTAGACAAAGATTTTATTTTATGCACTAGAGCATAAAAAGTCATTTTATGTCGCCTAGATACAGCATAAACACCAACTTTACGAGCACGAGAAGTGAAAAGGTTTTTTTTTTTTTTACGAGATGCAAGCAAACTTGCAAGTGGGTCATCTGATGATAAATGATCACCGCTGCCCATGAATACCAACTACTCAATGAGAGTCATTGGTCTGTTGCCGGCCTTTTAAGAAAGTATAGTCCTTTTCTTGAAAGCCCCAATGTCATAGTTACCCGGAAACACTGCTGATCGAAGTTGATTTCACAATTTGACTATACGTGGCAGGAAGTGCCGAAAGAAACGCAGAGTGGTAGAGAGAGATGGTGGCGATGAAAGTTAGACTTTCTCTGTTTCATGATTGAATTAAAATAAAAAAGTAAACTACGCAGAATGTTTACGTACATTTTGACTTAATAAACGTGGAACGACAAAGTCTTAAAACAGGTATTTAGCCATCTGTTAAATAATCTATACTAACTCCGGTTGTATGTCATGACAGCTTGCTATACGGTATATCACTCCAATTTATACAAAGTGTAAACAAACCGATTTCATGAATATTCTTGTATAAACACCCACTGGATGGCATCAATAACACATTTTATCTATAATTCGTCTTTTAAATAGACGTCTAATAACTTTTATCACCAAAATTCACTTGTTTTAAATATTTAATTTTAATTTGAAAAAAATTTGGCAAAATCAGACGTTATTTCTTGAATGAAACATGTGTATAATCTGTAGTAGCATAGACTAGCGTAGAGATGGTGGAAAATTAGACATTTTAAAAATCGATTAATGCTCGATTGAATAAGCGATTTTTATTTACTTTTAAAATTAAAAAATAGTTACTGCTTTTATAGTTGAAAAAACAGTCTTTGGGATTAAATCAAGTATTGTAAATAATAAAATACGCAAAAATACCTTGATCTATTCAATTCATAAATTAATCGATTTACTGAACAGATTAATTATTTTGCAATAGGTTCTAGGTTTTCACATCACTAAATGTCTGTGGTCGGGTTAACGGCGTCTTTGTCTACAAATTTCATAAATTGGATTGAAATACAATATAGGGTTGACGATACTTTTCAATATGCAATTTAATGGTGCGTGTGAAGTTCCCAATCCGCACTGGGCCCGCGTGGGAACTACGGCCCAAGCCCTCTTGTTCTGAGAGGAGGCCTGTGCCCAACAGTCGGACGTATATAGGCTGGGATGATGATGGGATGATGATGATACTTTTCACTTTACTAATTTATTATACTTTTACGGGTCATTTTATAATACGTTGTATGCTAAATTATACCTTGGAGTCCGAAGACGGGTGCAGAAACGGGGACCAGTCCTCGGTTTGGGAGCAGATGCTCAACATTTTGCCGTCGCTGGAATCAAACAGCGACAACCTGCAACCAATCACATTTATTATATTCGCATATTATAATTATTAGTTGGATATCGGTAGTATCATAGATGCGAAAATTAACAAAAAAAAATTACCTCATTATTATACTATAGATATTAGGTATTACACATAGAGCGTACAGTGGGAGTAGGAAAACCTTCGTCAGTTATTAAATTGATTCCTGTACACAGTCATAGACTCTTAGTACGTTTTAAAACCAAAGCACTAACTAGACAAGGGCATATCAAATTATACTTACTTGACATAATAATAAGGGTCAAAATAGTATACACCTCTAACATATATCTAGTTTCGTATCAATACCAAACCTTTTTAATGAACAGCGTCGTAAGAGTTTGAATCAAATAATGTTCTATTTAATTGTCAGTGTTTGTCAGTGCCAAGGTGTAGTGGTAGGGTTGCTATGGTCACCTTTAAACACGATTATGTTCAGCAGGTTGACAGTTTAATGCAGTATGTCATACTCAATTGGTAAAGCAGATTATCGCTCATACTGAGCAAAGAAAAATAGATCTAAAGGTTAAAATAGATCAGCCGAAAGACGTCCACTGCTGGACATAGGCCTCACCCAAGGCTCTCCACTCAGACCGGTCTTCTACGTTCCGCAGCCAACGCGATCCCGCGATCTTAACCAGGTCGTCGCTCCATCTTGTTGGAGGCCTACCGACAGCTCGTCTCCCGGTCCGCGGACGCCATTCGAGAACCTTTTGACCCCATCGTCCATTAGTCCTGCGAGCAAAGCCCCGCCCACTGCCACTTCAGTTTCGCAATTCTTCGGCTAACCTTAGTTCTACTGCGGATATCATCATTTCTGATTCTATCCCGCAGAGAAACCCCGAGCATAGCCCTCTCCATAGCCCTTTGAGTGACTTTTAGCTTCCTAATGATGCCCATCGTTAGCGCCGACGTCTCAGATCCGTATGTCATCACTGGCAACACACATTGGTCAAAGACTTTTGACTTCAAACACTGCGGTAATTTAAACGAAAAGTCACTGCGAAGCTTCCCGAACGCTGCCCAGCCGAGTCGGATTCGACGAGTGATCCCTTTCTCGAAGTTGGACCTACCTAACTGGACCGTTTGTCCTAGGTATACATAGTCGTCAACAACTTCGAGCGCAGAGCCTCCGACTATTACGGGAGGTGGCACAACATGGACATTAGATATGACAAAATACGATGGAAAAACTTTATTCAATATATCTGTATGGGTGATCGTCGGAGCTACCACTGAGAGCTAAGCTATAATTTACATCAATGTCCCATCTTCACTTTAAGAATACGTACAACCTACCGTCAACGACCTTTTTACGACGACGTTAATTCAAACAATCGACCGCTGTGTGTTTGTATTAGGTATTTGGTATGCAAGATTTCATCTCCATTGTGCCTTTAACGTGGACACATAAATGCGTCATAACAGAGAAATGTCAACAGTTATACCGAGAACAAAAAAAAAACTAAACTAGAGCCAATGCACGTCAATAACTTTCGAAAAATTGGTATCCTACTTCCTACTTATATTATAAACTAGAGTTTACCCGCGGCTTCGCACGCGTAAACTATTCGACCTGGTAGTTACAATTGAAATTCCGGAATTTTACAAAACTCCTGTGGGAAATCCCAAAAATGATATCGTAATCTTCATTGAGGTGTTGTGTTGAGAACAACTATCCCGTGGGAATATTGGAATAAAAGTAGCCTATGTGTTATTTCAGATATCCAGCTACCTACATACCAAATTTCATGACTAAGCCCAGCGTAATCTGGCGCGCGGCAATGAATAGGTAAAGAGCTTTACAGACTGCAATGCAGGGTAATGAATAGATTTCTTTTTCCCTGAATGGCAACACTGGCTTTTTTTTGGCTCAAAATTCGAACTTGTGATTTTATTTTGCTTAATATACAAAATGTTCACACCAAATATCATATTTTCTCTAGTTTTCCGCGATTCCCAAGGCCAAAGAATCGAATTGCTTTAAAATGGTGTTGTAGAGCGCCATCCTGCTCTGTCTCGTTTTTTTTGTCCCGTTCTGGCGGTTCACTTTTATATTATAGATGCGAATGTTTGTGTGTGTGTATGTTAGTTACTCCTTCACGCTAAAACAGCTGGTCGCATTTGGAAGAAATACACATACCACCTGACATGTTATCAATTTCGAATTTCATTTAGTGAATCAGGTCACTTCTCAAAAGATTGTAGTATTACCTGTTGGCATCCAAACAGCACGGGTAAAGAGGCCGAAGGAGCGAAAGAGACAGAGTATCGTATTGACACTCGTTGAGCATCGCCCACACTTCGGACACGCTCTTAATGCCTTCCAGCGATCGGTTATTAATCTGTTGATGAAAATGTTAATTGGGTCACTCACGTACAATGCTGCGTTTTTGTCCGACATGTTTCGTCACCTCGTTTAAGTTAATCTTAAACATGTATACTATGGCTATCTGTGGGATCCTGTAATTGGCTCTGTGTTGCTATTCCTTCTACATATATGTGTTTTAGCTGTTGGTTCTCCTTAAATAAATAAATAAATAAATAAATAAAAAATAAACAGTAAACGGCCCTCCCACAATTAATGCACAACGATAACCAAATGAGCACTAATTACGACAAACATTTAGTGCAAACATTCTTTGAATTTCAGGATAGTTATAAAACTATCACATGATAACATGTCCAATGGAAAAGGATAATAGTAGATTATTGTCGTGGCCTGCAAGTAGGCAATTGCTGGCTGAGTATGAGTATTAAACGGACGAGCTTGCGAGTCCGTTTAACTAATACGAAGCCAGCAATTGCTATTCCAGCCGAGACTAATATAAAGCTTTTCTCAAAAATGGTGAATAATTCTGAAATAGAATAAACTTTTTCTCGAAATATATTATAAAATTTAATTTTATTCCAATATTTTTCTTATGCTTTCCCGCCTTTTTTCATTAAAAATAAACTGCAGGTGTATTTTTCCACCGAAAACACCACAAGCTATTTCAGACCCAATAGAAAAAGTCCGGAGTTCCAACAAAATATTCGATACCGGCCATTAGACTTGGCTGTATACGACTTGTGCCAAAATTTCCATGGCCTTTTTAACTTCAAAAAAAAATTGTGACTGATTGCAGGCGCGCTAATTCATTATTGTCGAGCTAGCGCGCCTGCAATCTTTTTAACTTTTTAATTTTTCGCTGACCATAAACTATGCACTTCACCTTCTGATATGTAAAGAATAATGTCAACTTTTACGGACATTTTTGGGAAAAAATAATTTTCTACTTTACCTCCAATAACCTAACCAAGAAAAAGTTGGAAAACCCCCGAGATTGTCACTTCAAAGTTCAATATCTCAAAAACGGCTAAACCGATTTTGATAAAACATGTCTATGAACCATCGCAGACAGACACACATCGTAAATACAAACTGAGACATGGATGCACAGAAAAACCAGAAAAAGAGACCAGCACTGGGAATCGAACCCAGGTCCTCAGCAATCCGTGCTGCGTGCTATAACCCCTACACCACTGCTAGACAGGAATATAGACACGAATTTTTCCTATGCATACATATCTCAGGTTGCTTATTTCTACTATGCTACTTAAGCAGCAGCACTAGCGACATCTATGTTGCGTCGACAGACGTCACATTCTTTCGGAACTAACCGCTCACCCAGGCAAGAGATGTCGCTACTAAGCAATCAAATTATGATTGATTTTTTGGAGTATTTTTGTATTTTTTATTTCAACTGCAAATTTGTTACTTTTACGGGTATCCCGTGAAACCATATCGTAAAAAATACAAAAAGACTCCAAAAAATCAACCATAAGAGAGACACACATAGCGGTCAAATTTATAACACCCCTCTTTTTGCGTAGGGGGTTAAAAATGGCCACTATGTTTGAAATTAATTTAGTTGCATAACACCTCCGTCTTTGGGTCACCAATTTACATTTATGTGTGCCCGAGCCCAATCAATCCAGTAATTACGGAGCAAATTGACTGAGTGAGACAAGTGTCAGAGCCAGTGAAGTGAAAGTTTTTAATGGTTCCTTTTTTAGGGTTCCGTAGTCAACTAGGCCTTAGGCATATTTCGCTATGCCAAAAAAAAAATTATGGTACGTACCATCAGCCAAATAAGTGGTCTACCAATTTTTAAACAAGTTTCTATCAAATTAATATGTCGCTAAAGTCGAACTTTCAAGTTGACAGACACGTCTTTTGGCATTATTGTTTTATGACATGCAAACGATTATCAACTTTAGGGTGGTAGACCACATATTTGGCTGATGGTACCTCCCATAGACGTAAAATGGGGGTGATTTTTTTTCTTCACTAACCCTATAGTGTGGGGATCGTTGGATAGGTCTTATAAAACCATTGCAGGGTTGCCACGACGATTTTTCGATTCAGTGATCTGTTTGCGAAATATTCAACTTCAAAGTGCAAATTTTCGAGCTTCCCCCCGTCACCCCTCTAAAATCTAAACTCTTAGGTGGAAAATTTTGAAAAAAATCAGGATGGTAGTAAGTACAGCAAATTTACAAGGAAAATTATAATGGCTAAGATTGCTTGAGCATTATTAGTAGTTTAAGAGTAAATAGCAGCCTAAGGTATAAAATAACCCTAAACTTGGAAGATTCCGTACACAATAAGAAATCCTTAGAAAAATGTTATTTGATTTTTTCGTAATAATTACAGAGCCCTATCTTGGGCGTGTACGACACGCTCTTGGCCGGTTTTTTCATTTTCAAGTTACAACCCGAGAAAGGTTATTAAAAATGTCGTCACATTACTTACACTGACTATGCGATCGCCGACATAAATACTGTCTTCTTTAGAGATAGTGCTCCCTGAAGATATTTTGCTGATGAAAATACCTGGGGATAGAAAACTTCGTGTTAGACGAATAGATTTATCGAGATGAGGAGAACACTTTTTTGACGAGGCTTCCTCGGATCAAAGGCATATGGTGCGTAATTATGTTGGGACAATATATATTTTTTTTATAAAGGCTCAGTTTTGTTGGTTGATAAGTCGGTCGACATACATTGTGCGATGTCCCCCACAGGCGGTATAACGACTAATCAAACTCATAAGTCGATAACCCGGTCGATATACATATGTAATATGCGGTGTCTCCCCACAGTGTGCGCGAGGGCGGCCCGCAGCGCGCCCGCCGCCGCTGATGATGGTGGTGCTGCCCCCTACCGTGCTGCAGCGTGACCGCGCGCAGGTCTGCGGGGCGCAGCGCGGCGCGCAGGCGCGTGGTGCGCGCGCGCTGCAGCCGCACGCCGCACGCGCCCTGCGCGAGGGCGGCCCGCAGCGCGCCCGCCGCCGCTGATGATGGTGGTGCTGCCCCCTACCGTGCTGCAGCGTGACCGCGCGCAGGTCTGCGGGGCGCAGCGCGGCGCGCAGGCGCGTGGTGCGCGCGCGCTGCAGCCGCACGCCGCACGCGCCCTGCGCGAGGCGGCCCGCAGCGCGCCGCCGCCGCTGATGATGGTGGTGCTGCCCCCTACCGTGCTGCAGCGTGACCGCGCGCAGGTCTGCGGGGCGCAGCGCGGCGCGCAGGCGCGTGGTGCGCGCGCGCTGCAGCCGCACGCCGCACGCGCCCTGCGCGAGGGCGGCCCGCAGCGCGCCCGCCGCCGCTGATGATGGTGGTGCTGCCCCTACCGTGCTGCAGCGTGACCGCGCGCAGGTCTGCGGGGCGCAGCGCGGCGCGCAGGCGCGTGGTGCGCGCGCGCTGCAGCCGCACGCCGCACGCGCCCTGCGCGAGGGCGGCCCGCAGCGCGCCCGCCGCCGCTGATGATGGTGGTGCTGCCCCTACCGTGCTGCAGCGTGACCGCGCGCAGGTCTGCGGGGCGCAGCGCGGCGCGCAGGCGCGTGGTGCGCGCGCGCTGCAGCCGCACGCCGCACGCGCCCTGCGCGAGGGCGGCCCGCAGCGCGCCCGCCGCCGCGGCCGCATGCGCCCACCCGCCGGCGCGCCGCCCGCCACCACGCGATCGAAGACCCTGGTAACACAAAAAAAACCGGTCATGTGCGAGTAGGACTCGCGCACCGAGGATTCCGTGCCTTTTTTTATTTTATTTTTATTTATAAACTTAACTCTGAAAGGGACTCGGAAATAGAGGTAGCACCTTTAGAGCCTTTTGTTCGGGACTTTGAAATCTATAAAATATCAGAATCTGAGGATATTTAACTGAAACCACTTTTTCTATACTTTAGGTCCGGGGTCCTTTATGTATTACTCCTAAGAAATAAATGCCAACTGACCTGATCTTCCCCTCAGCAGCAGATCCCTTGTGCACGGCGGTGACATAGATGTTGGAGTCGTCGGGGAAGTAGGGGTCGTCACGACCACCCGCCAGCTCGAACCCGAGCTCGCCGTCTTTGCCCAACCCACTTAATTCCACGTCGATCATGTCCCATTCTATGTCCTGTTAAAAAAAAGTGTTCACTTTTCATTCTCCACTCATTACATTCTTATTTATATTGAATGTATGCTGCATAATAGTATATTAATGCATAGGCCTGGAAATGAGCAATTGCTGGTTGAGTATTGATTTCAAAGGCCGTTTAATAATATGAATCCAATTGCTGTTCTGGCCGAGGCTTATTCTAGTATTTTTCTCAAAAATTTCTGTGTCGTGTTACCTGCCAGCAGTCGCGGCGCGCTGGCGCGGGTCGCTCGGGCCGCTCGGGCCGGTCGCCGCGCGCGCGGGGCTTGTCGCCGCCGCCGTGCCGCCGCGCGTCCGCTAACTGGCCCCCCATAGTGTGTCGTGTTACCTGCCAGCAGTCGCGGCGCGCTGGCGCGGGTCGCTCGGGCCGCTCGGCCGGTCGCCGCGCGCGCGGGGCTTGTCGCCGCCGCCGTGCCGCCGCGCGTCCGCTAACTGGCCCCCATAGTGTGTCGTGTTACCTGCCAGCAGTCGCGGCGCGCTGGCGCGGGTCGCTCGGGCCGCTCGGGCCGGTCGCCGCGCGCGCGGGGCTTGTCGCCGCCGCCGTGCCGCCGCGCGTCCGCTAACTGGCCCCCCATAGTGTGTCGTGTTACCTGCCAGCAGTCGCGGCGCGCGGGCGCGGGTCGCTCGGGCCGCTCGGGCCGGTCGCCGCGCGCGCGGGGCTTGTCGCCGCCGCCGTGCCGCCGCGCGTCCGCTAACTGGCCCCCCATAGTGTGTCGTGTTACCTGCCAGCAGTCGCGGCGCGCTGGCGCGGGTCGCTCGGGCCGCTCGGGCCGGTCGCCGCGCGCGCGGGGCTTGTCGCCGCCGCCGTGCCGCCGCGCGTCCGCTAACTGGCCCCCCATAGTGTGTCGTGTTACCTGCCAGCAGTCGCGGCGCGCGGGCGCGGGTCGCTCGGGCCGCTCGGGCCGGTCGCCGCGCGCGCGGGGCTTGTCGCCGCCGCCGTGCCGCCGCGCGTCCGCTAACTGGCCCCCATAGTGTGTCGTGTTACCTGCCAGCAGTCGCGGCGCGCTGGCGCGGGTCGCTCGGGCCGCTCGGGCCGGTCGCCGCGCGCGCGGGCTTGTCGCCGCCGCCGTGCCGCCGCGCGTCCGCTAACTGGCCCCCCATAGTGTGTCGTGTTACCTGCCAGCAGTCGCGGCGCGCTGGCGCGGGTCGCTCGGGCCGCTCGGGCCGGTCGCCGCGCGCGCGGGCTTGTCGCCGCCGCCGTGCCGCCGCGCGTCCGCTAACTGGCCCCCAGTGTGTCGTGTTACCTGCCAGCAGTCGCGGCGCGCTGGCGCGGGTCGCTCGGGCCGCTCGGGCCGGTCGCCGCGCGCGCGGGGCTTGTCGCCGCCGCCGTGCCGCCGCGCGTCCGCTAACTGGCCCCCATAGTGTGTCGTGTTACCTGCCAGCAGTCGCGGCGCGCTGGCGCGGGTCGCTCGGGCCGCTCGGGCCGGTCGCCGCGCGCGCGGGGCTTGTCGCCGCCGCCGTGCCGCCGCGCGTCCGCTAACTGGCCCCATAGTGTGTCGTGTTACCTGCCAGCAGTCGCGGCGCGCTGGCGCGGGTCGCTCGGGCCGCTCGGGCCGGTCGCCGCGCGCGCGGGGCTTGTCGCCGCCGCCGTGCCGCCGCGCGTCCGCTAACTCGCCCACCATCGCGTCGCGTTCCTGCACAAACACCACCATTTTAGGCTGTTCCCACCAGAGATGTGCGAGGCAGCTGAGTGGTGCGAAGATGTGTAGCGAAAATGTGGAACGCTGTGACTGTTTCCACCATGGATGTGTGAGGCAGCCAAGCGGTGCCACGATGCGTAGAGAAGGCTCTTTTCAAATAAGTACGGTAAGAGCGTTTTCAAATTATCCGATCCGATATCGGTATCGGACGCCGATACGATATCGGGGCAAATAAAATGTATGAAATATGTACCTGTCTTTCATATTGTCCGGCCCGATACCAGATATCGGAGCAGACACGATATGTTGGCCGATATGCACGTTGGCACGATAGGTTGGCTGTCGGATGATACTATACGACGTTTAGAATACGTATAGTATACGTGTTCTAAATTGTCTCTGTGTACGCAGAGACCAATGCGTGGTGGTCATGCGTATCAAACCGATTTTGTCGGAAATATGTGAAAACAGCACATGGTGTCGGCTATCGGGTGGCGACCATCGTCGTCCGATACCGATATCGGATCGGATAATCTGAAAACACTCTAAGGCTAACCGAGAACTTCGCAACACATTCCTCGTACACATCTTTCCTTTGTTTTGTATATACAAAAACCTCGCTCTGCTGAGCTGTTTCCACTAAAGCTGCGCCGAGCGAGGATAGTTAGATAAAGCGTTTCTATTAATTCATGGCAAACACATTCCTCACAAAGCATCCTTTAAGCACGGAATGAAACATATCGTTTTTGTCACAACTATCGACCTACTCGTACATTGATAAGATAAAAATTCAAACGCTTAGAAAAACGAAAGGATCTGATAAACTTGAAGCAAACCCAATTGTTCACGTACCTTGCGCAGTCGGTTGCAGAGCGCCTTAACGCTCTCTCGCTCTTGCAGTAGTTTGTCTCTTTCCGAGAACGCCCAGTCGCGTCTTCGTTTAGAGACCTGTGTAAGCCGAACAATAATTTAAGGGTTGTTTCACCATTATTTAAATAGGATGCCGTCTCTGTTTATCAGAAGAGAAAATCTGAAAGGAGGCGATTGCATGCAAGAATTTTAGAAGTTTTTTTTTTTTCTTATTTATATACTGAGCAATAAACATAAACAATCTGGCCCTCAAATGTATGCCGTAATAGGCAATGTTGTATGTAAAGTGGGCCAAATTTTGTGCCACTGAGTATATATTCTATTTAATTTAAATTAATTATCTCGTAATTATGCACTCTTTCGTGCAGGAAAAAATACGTAATATTTTCTGAAAGCTCCCTCATCTCGTGGGATTCAGCAAGTCTAAAGTAATATTCTGAAGCTAAAGTGATTTTCTATAACAAGCCTAGGAGTACAGTCACGAGCGTTAATTTGGGACCCACTTAAGATCGAATATCTGTCATTTTGTATGACAATTCAAGAGTTTTTTTCACGAAATGTTTCCCAAATTAACGCTCGTGACCGTACCTAGACTAAAAACAGGAGTAGCTTAGCCAGTAGTCTCACCTCGGCCTCGCGCACGGCGTCAGTAAGGTCTCCGAGCGCGCGGTCCAGTTGTTTCCGCAAACGCTGCAACTCCTGGTTTGCTTGCTCCAAGTTGTCCACGCGCTCTTTGTCCGCAGAATCGCCTGCCAGCCCCGAGAGACCTTAACACAGAATTAAATCAGGTTTGTGGTAGTCCATAATGTCCATATCCATCATGTGACGTCAGCCGGCGGGACAAGGAACTATTGTATTGTGCAAAACTATGAAAATGTACTCATATATGGTCTCGCCGGAAGACCACTGATGACTCCATCCCACGAGTCCGCATTTATAATTTCTTAGCATTGATATCATTTGTTTAAAATAACGAAGGTATTACCTTGCAATTTGTCCAGTGAGGGATCGTTGGAATGCTGTCCGTTGAGGAACCCGTCGTTACCAACACCGCTTGCTAACCCCAAGTGGTGATACGCTGAGTTGTCTTGTCTGTCAACAATGAAAATGAAAATGAAAATATTTTATTTTATTCTGTAGTGTTTACAATTATAGTATCAAGTATAAGCCGTACAATTGGCGTTTTTCTATTTTTACAATGTGTACCATTTCGAGATAAATGCTTTTAGAATCGTTTTCTGTAGTTATCAAATTTTAAAATAACGTAATGAGTTTAACTACCTAATAAAAAAAACAAGCGACCTTCATTTGCCTTTAAAAATTATAACGTAGACAGACAGTCCAAGTTGTACGTTATTTTGTGAAGATTAGAATTCTTCAGAATTTACGCGGATGGATCGTGGATTTATACCGGTATTCGACGTATGACACTTTGACAGTGACAACGAGCAGTACTACTAGCTAGTGACACTAATGCTTCATCTCATCACTGAAAAAATACAAAAATGTTGGTGCTCAACATACAAACAGACCAAATTTATAAAATAAGCATTGGTGTGGCAGAACTAGATTAAACTCTAACGTCATCAACCAAAATACTGATTTATATGAAAAAATATCGAAATTAGTTTCTAACACTTAACTGTTCTATACAAACAAAAGTAAAAAGCATGTAGCAGTTTTTTTTTTATATTAGTGTGAGACTTACCGGGACTTGCCGAGAGTGGCGGTGTTCTGAGGCGTCTTGAGATCAGTGCATTCCTTGATGGCGCGATCGCGATCTACGAGCGCCGACTCGATCTCGCGACGCAAACTCTCCGCCTACAAACAGACACTGTTAGCCTTCTGGAGCAATGCCAGTTGTCGAGTGTTGTCGTGGATACAAGGCCGTTTGAAGTAAAACCCGGGTATGAGATCAAAGTTTAAATTCAAAAAGAGAGAGACATAACTCGACTCTCACCGGTTTACCAAATAAACATTATTCCAAGCTATTTTCGTATGAAACTTCGGTCAAAGATATAACCAATGGGAATCAACAAAAAAAACCAAGCACCCTGCAGAGCCTAACGGGAGAATGCATGCACCTCTCCCAGCTTTCCAGCAAATGGCTGAAGCAAGACTGTGGGATGACAAGAAACCCCTCCCACCCTCTCCTCCCCGTAATAAGTTCCAGGGAGTTGGGGACGTGCAGCCGGGCTCAGTCTGGGTCCGCCCTACCCAGCCGTCCATAAAGCACCTAATATAAATTTTGAAAACTAAAATAAAGTAATAAAAACTAGGTGTGGGTCGTTACGTGATTTGAGCGAAACGAAACGAAACTGGAGACAAGAATCATGTCACTGGTTAATAAACCAGGGATTTTAGTAACCAGTTTCTTTCACTGCCTATAGTCACGCGTTCTGTGACAGTCACTGTAACTGAATTAGAAATGAAACTAGTTTTCAACGTAATTTGTTACAAGCTATTGAGCTATGACGTTATTTATCACAAGCATCGTTTTTCGGAGTAATGTTAATAATTTCATAATCTAAGAATCGTTTCTTTGACGTTGTATAAAGTTAAGGTTATAATTTTTAGCCTGTGCTACTCGTGACGTCTGTAACGTTGAGGCGAAAATCGCATCACCACAAAAATAGCTCGTTACAAAAATCACCACTTGTCGCTTGACGTGAAACCAGTGATTTGGTTATTCAGCACGTCACCGGTTACTGTATACGGTGACGTGAAATAACGTCCACCTCTAATAAAAGCAAGGACCCAGTGTCTTTGACCTTTACTTTGGCGAATCATCCCAAAAAAATATATCAGTAGGATGTGAACCTGTAAAGCAGTGGCGCGCTGTTCCTCGCGCGAAGCCTGCAGCGCTGACTCCAGTGCAGCCACACGTTTCATGGCAGCCTGAAGGTCATCAGACAGTTTCTCCATCTCCTTGTGCACCGTGTCCCTGGACATACGCTTTGTTACCCGGATGCGGGAGGTCTTTGGGAACGGGGGGTTAAATCCACAAAGAACTTTGTAAAAGATACAACGACTGCTGAATAGCAAATAATAGTGAGCATTTGTACATGAGTCCAGATCAAGGATAGATCCAAGCCGAGTTACCCGTCACTTGGACGCATGTATGTAGATGATGACGTCGCAAAAAGCGCAGACATCAAAAACATCGTAGTCTACGTTCTGTAGAAAGTATGTCTGGGCGTTTTGAAAAAAAAAAGTGTACCTTCTTTTTTTTAATTTTGGAAATTATATGGTTTTTTCCTACTCAGAATCAAGAGCACAATCGATAAGGATAGTTAAAAAAAAAACTTTTTTCATACACTCAATATGGGCGTGATAAAACTGTCATTTTTTGAAACGATTGGAATCGATTGTGCTCTTGATTCTGAGAAGGAAAAACTATATTTTTTTCAAAATATCAAAAAAATGGTACACTTTTTTTTAAACGCCCGTCTAATTCATGCCCATGAGTTCGCTTCCGAGGCAGAATTAAAACTAAGCTAGTTCTGTACCCCTTGGGAATTTTGAAAAATTATTAGAGCTAGAGCTTAGAGCACATTTTTACATAGTATAAAACAAAGTCGTTGCTTCTCTCCACTGCTTCTTCGCGCTCACTCACCGCTCGCTCATGATGAGCGTGTACTCAGCCATGGCAGCGTTCCGCTCGTCAGTGAGCCGCTTCATATCGGCCCGCTCGCGCGCGCCGCCCTCCCACTGCCGGACAACGTTCGCCACCTGTTGCTTCAGAGTATTCCGCTCACGGATCTACGGACAAGCCAATGTGTGTTTTAGCTGTCGCAATTTTCACTCACAACTAAAATAGCTTTTTTTTTATTTGACTGGATGGCAAACGTGCAAAAGGATCTCCTGATGGTAAGAGATCAGCACCGCCCACCGCCCGCGTTGCCAACCTAGAGGCCTAAGATGGGATACCTCAAGTGCCAGTGGAACCTTTGTCCTACTAATGTCATGTTGACATCTTATACTTTTGTCGAGGAAATCATTGTGAAATTGATTATTAAAAGGTTCCACCCTGTGTCATGATTCAATTTGTTCTACCGTACATGCTACCAGTTAGGCTGCATGAACATTTGTTGTATAGACGGTACGTACCTAGCTATCATAAGGTCGCGAGTGAGAAATATAATCTTTTTTATATGATAGGGGAAAACGAACAGGCGGGTCATCTGGTGGAAAGCATTCACCACCGCCCATGGACAGCTGCAACATAAGCTGAGTTATGCGTTGCCGGGCCTATACTTTTTCTTGTTTTATAGTTCATCATACATACTCGTACATGCATACAGAAGATGTGACTTACCACAGCGTTTCGCTCCTGCGTCAGGTCGTGGCACTGCGTCTTCAGTCTGGTGTTCTCTTCCTGCACCAGACGCAGTTTCTCGAGCGTCGCGTTGTGGTTCTCTATGAGGTCGTCGTACCTAGAATCATGTCTAAGTAAAACAATATTTCAGCTCATAGAATAAGACTGTCGCTAAAAAAGACTCAAAAAATCTTTAGTTAATTTTCTTTCTTGTTTTGTTAGTTTTAAAATACAGTCAAAGTCATTTTAACAAGGTGTCTCTATCTTCTGGATGAAGATGAATAGAACGAATAAACGCCATAGTATGTACTAACGAAGAAATTATTTATTTACCATTTCGTACTTTGGAACATAGCACATTTTATTTTAAATTGAAAATATATTTTTTTATATTCGACTAGTTATATCAGGGTTACTCAAAGTGGGGTACGCGAACCCCTAGGGGTTCGCTATTCGACGGTAGGGGGTTCGCGACAAGGTTTACGTGACTCCAAAAACCACCAGGCTGCAAGACTAGCAAGATGATTAAGATTGTTTTTTGTACACTTTTTGTATTTTTTATTTTTAGTTTCTCCATCAGTAAATTTTATTACTTTCTCTGGGGGGTAGGGGTTCGCTATCGTCTAGAAACTTTTACAGGGGTACGTGGAGCCATAAGTTTGAGAAACCCTGAGTTATATTATTAGAACATTCCTGAGAAGACTTCAGCTCGCTCACCTAACTACGCATCTCGCTCTCAAATCACGCATCACGACCAAATCCCAGTTTCTGTATGCAAAAACGTGATTTGATTTTGATCACGACTGTCAGAAACGTTACGCAATAGACGGGTGAATATTCGAGCGTCTCAACCGGTCGGTTAAACGTCATTACCATCCCGCGTTTATTAGCACAAGGTGGCACAACGGAAGAAGTTGCAAAAATGTTGATCACGCAAGATTTAGGATCGGTATTGTATTTAATTTTGACAAAAAAAAACGGCCAAGAGCGTGTCGGACACGCCCAAAATAAGAAAAAATTGAATAATATTTTTCTAAGGATTTCGCATTTTGTACGGAATATTCTAAGTTAGGTAGTTTTCCCAGTTTAGATACCTTAGGCTGCTATTTACTCTTAAACTACTAATAATTCTCAAGAAAACTTAACCGTTATAGTTTTCTTTATAAGTTTGATATACTTACTACCATCCTGAATTTTTTCAAAATTTTCCACCCACCGCCTTAGATTTTAGAGGGGGGGGACGCTCGATTTTAATGAAAATTTGCACTTTAAAGTGGAATATTTTGCAAACAGATCACTGAATCGAAAAATCGTTTTAGCCCCTATTAGTTTTAAAATACCTATCCAACGTTACCCCACACTACAAGGTTGGATGAGAAAAAAAATTGTTTTTGAATTTTTTATTACTTATACTATTTTGTCGGCATAGTTAATATATATGTGCAAAATTACGGCTTTCTAGCATTGATAGTTCCTGAGAAAAGCCGCGGACGGATAGACAGACAGACAGACATGGCGAAACTATAAGGGTTCCATTTTTGCCATTTTGGCTACGGAACCCTAATAACCACGAGCATTACTTCTTTCAATAGTAATTGCCGAAACGGTAATGACGAAAATAAAACGCCACAAAAACGCTGAATATTTACGCAGACCCTCTGGTCTTACGGTGGCAACGGCCCACATACCTTTTCTGGTAACAGTCGAACTCCTCCTTGAGCGACTCGTATTTCCTCAGAGTGTGCACGAGAGCATCGGAACTGCCCTCGGCCGTGCCTCCCTGCTGCAAATGCTGGACTTCACGCTCCAACCTACGAACCAAGTACCAGTACATCATCATCATCATCAGCCTACAGCAGTCCACAGTTATTGTTAGGCAGTTGTCTCACCGCCGGCGAGGAAACGATTGGCTATCGACTATTTTCTCGCTCAAGAAACGAACAAAAGATATTACGTATATTAATAGTTGATCGCTGGCGGTTCACACTGCCGGCGAGAACTCGCTCTTACATCATTTGTCGCAGCGACAAGAGCTATAAGACTCGCTGAGCTATAAAACTAGCTCAGCGATACTCGCTCAGCGCTGTTAGCTTGGCGGCCGCCCGGCTCGAGCGAGTAGAGCGAGTAATCGCCCGTCGTGCTCGAACACTCGCTTCTCGCTGCTCGCCCACTCGTTTCTAGTTACTCGCTCTGCTCGCTTCTCGCTCATCGTCGGCGGTGGGACAAGTGCCTTATAAATAAATCTCAGGACTGATCATTGAACTTGGCACCCATTTAAATCTCACTTCTTTTGTCGAAGTGAACAATTGAACTTGGCTCTCATTTCACATTTATGTTTTGATGGGATATCATTACTTTTTGTACAGAAATAATTAAATTTAAAAATTACAATAAAATGATAAAAATTTGCTTAGTTTCTGATTTATTCCTTTGTATTCACCCAACTACCTATCTGTACGCCAAATTTGAACTTTCTAGGTCGTCATCTGGAACTGGGTTAGAATCATGATCTACTAGATGAAAACCCGGCTTCGCTCGGATAAAATGTAGACTCATAATAACATGTTTGAAAAACATTTTTTGCCAGTGTAAAGACTGTCGTACCTACTTATCGAAAAATCATATCTGGTGTAATCTGGCGTAATATGTATATGTTCCCAGCCTTAATATTATCACAAACGTTCTTTCACAGCTAACGTACGTATCGGTATTACTCTAGTAGATATTTCTCCTAAATCTTACATGCCAAAATAACTATGATGTCTCTGTCTCATAATCAAAGAAATTAGACCTAAAGGGCCCCATATACGGTACGATTCGTCTGTACGATCGATCTGATGAAAATCGACGAATCGTACCGTGTGTGGGGCCCTTAAAAGGTCACAATGGAGAACGAAATGCAAACCTGTGACACGTGATGACGTGACACTAACGCCACTTTGATGTGATGACTTTGACATGTTTACTTCGCAACGCCATTATATACTTGGTAATTTATTCAAGTTTATATTGAAAATACTCGATAATCCGAATTTTCCGCCTACAAGTTGTCGACTCGGATTGACTAATTTTTTACGCTCTTCAATTTGATGTGCATTTCGTTCGAGTCTACCGTAGACCGGTACGAAATTATTAATATAGATAGGTGAGTCAGTGATAGAAATGTCGATTTTTGGATGTTAACCCTTTATAAGGCAGAGACGATTTAGCGACCACATGCATTGATTTGGAAATTCTACCTTATTCTTTTAGTAATAAGTTACAATATTCATTGTAATTATTGAAAATACTACTAGCTTTAAAAACATCCTTTGCTAGGTATGTATTCGATAGCTGCTTTTGATTTTGTGATAGTATGTTCCAAATCCAATAAATGGGGCCTTATAAAGGGTTAATATCTAAATAACCTTTTGAGGTGTTTCTTAAATTTGGAGCACATTATGTATTTCACAAGTGTGAGTTACGAGGGGGTCAAAATTGGCTCCAAATGGTTCGGGTAAAATTACACACGGTGCTGGTCTCCAGTCCTGTTAGCTTGACCTTGGCTTGACACACTACCGCGTGTCTAGTTATGAAATTCAATGCATTTTATTCATTCTAGATATTGTGTTACATGGTAACATTCATTGCTTATAACTTACACAATCGATATCCAAATAGAAATAATGTTTCATACCAGATATAAGGCATATAAAAGGTTTGATACCGTTGGTTGTCGTTGAGCAGGTCCCCGTATTTGCCGCGCAGGCCGGCCGCCTCCTGCGCAGACACTTCTAGCTGGTTCATGGCTGCCCGGTGTTGCCCACGGAAGTATTCCAATTCCTACCAAACATAATGTGGTATGCTATACAGGGTGGCTCATTTAGATACGTCGGTCAGTATGGGAAAGTCTGAAACTATAATACATACAAAGATCTGTTCTTAGGAACCATGTCATCGATTTTAGTAACAGGAAAAACTGTATTCATACATTAAAAAAAAAAACTCAGTTCGGAAATCAAACCCGGTTGTTTTGAAAAATAAAACATATGTTATTTCTACTTGGACATCAGTAGTGTAGGCCATAAACAATAAATGTTACTATAAAACACAGTATCTAGAATGAATAAAATGCATTGTATTTCATATTCTTAAATAATAAAGTTTTTTTTTTTTTCAAAATATCCAGGTTTGATTCCCGAGCTGAGTACTTTTTTTTTCAAGGTATGAATGCAGTTTATCTTGTTATTAAAATCGAGGACATGGTTCCTAAGAACAGATCTTCGTATGTCTTCTTATAGTTTTAGACTTTCCCTTACTGACCGATCTAAATGAGCCACTCTGTGTACTATAATAATTTCCAAAATCCGTATCTGTAATAAAATTTAAGCAAAAACGAAATGGATACGTAAACGGAACTTTCTTCTCCCTTAGAAATCCCCAGCTATAGATATGCGGCATATCTGTTATATTTTTAGGGTTCCGTAGCCAAATGGCAAAAAACGGAACCCTTATGGATTCGTCATGTCTGTCTGTCTGTCTGTCCGTCTGTATGTCACAGCCACTTTATTCCGAAACTATAAGAACTATACTGTTGAAACTTGGTAAGTAGATGTATTCTGTGAACCGCATTAAGATTTTCACACAAGAATAGAAATAAAAACAATCAATTTTGGGGGTTCCCCATACTTAGAACTGAAACTCGAAAATTTTTTTTTCATCATACCCATACGTGTGGGGTATCTATGGATAGGTCTTCAAAAATGATATTGAGGTTTCTAATATCATTTTTTTCTAAACTGAATAGTTTGCGCGAAAGACACTTCCAAAGTGCTAAAATGTGTCCCCCCCCCGTAACTTCTAAAATAAGAGAATTATAAAACTAAAAAAACATGATGTACATTACCATGCAAACTTCCACCGAAAATTGGTTTGAACGAGATGTAGTAAGTAGTTTTTTTTAATACGTCATAAATCGTAAAGTAAAGGACAGCACTTTTATATTATGTTACTTGCTGCTACGGAACCCTTTATGGGCGAGTCCGACTCGCACTTGGCCGCTTTTTTTTACCAGGGGCACCCTGTCTATGCGCTACTGTACAATTTTATCTACACCAGTCACCGACATACGGTTTAATTCATTTATGGAAACTACCTGTTAATTAACTTTTTGGCCGAATAAAAAAAACAATAACGACAAAGCTAACACGCTAGTGTGAGGGTCTCATAAACATCTTACCTTCATAACATGCTCACACCTCCTCGATGTCTCCGTATGCTGCCTTCTCAGCTGGTTCAACTCATGCAACGCTTTATCGCACTGCTGCTTCAAATTCTCATTGGTCTGCTTGGTGAGAACGTCATATTGCCCTATGGACTCGTAAGGCCCACTCATCACGTGCGCCCCGTGACTCTTGACCGTGTAGTTCTGTTTGTCATATGTGGGAGTCACATAGTCGTCGATTGGAATGGGGATGGTGGGCAGTTGGGACGCGTTGTGCCGCTCATTGCTTACGTAGGTGTGGGACATGGACTCTGCAAGCAAAAGACAATTTTTATGCTAATAATGAATTCATTAGACTGAAATAGTAGATTGTTGCACCAAGCAGAAAGTTATTTATTATTGTACCGAGTGCCGAGCCCGAGCGTCAGTGAGGCAATATAAATTACTTAATGCGAGGTGCATAATCTGCTGTTCTCTCTACTATTACAGGAATAGTAGACGAAAAAAGAAACTCATGCTAAACAATGAATAGGAAAGAAATGTCACTAGCACTCGATGATTCCATTTTTGTAAGTTTACTTACATTCACACTCTCAAAAAATGTCCACGGAAAATTCGCAAGGTTCCCGCCAATTTGTTTTTTTTTTTTATTTCTTACTTTTTCTCTGCTGATCTTTAAAAAATACAACATATGTACTTTAGTTTCCTGTTAACCTTAGCGGTCCCTTTACACCGACGACGCTTAGATAAAAAAAATATTACTAGGTACTTATACTAAATTAACTTAGGCTAATTTTGGGGGAAATCAGCATAGTCCCCGCGGGATAGGGATAAACGAATTCTTTGCAGATGAAGTCGCGGGCAACAGCTAGCTACCTACCTGCATAATTATTTTTTACTTTTTAGTTGTCTTTTTTGGCGGCGTTTTTTTCGGGCGTTTTTTATATTTTTGCTGGCGTTTTTATGTAGGGGTTTTTTTATAATTTTTAATTTAATTTTTTTATTTCATGTTTTTTAAACTGGTATATTTTTTTTTAAAGTGTACAAGTGTGTTGGATATCCTGGCTGGAGCATCAGCTCATCGTGTTGCCACCATTGCATTGTATGTAGAATCAAATACTGATCAAAAGGAATCAAACACAACATATCTGCTATTATTTTTTCAAGAGTATACTGGTGCGCTGGATATCCTGGCTGCAGCATCAGCTCGTCGTGTTGCCACCACTGCATTGTATGTAAAATCAATTACTGATCAAATTGAATCCAAACAACATATGTGCTATTATTTTTTAAAGAGTGTACTAGTGTGCTGGATATCCTGGCTGCAGCATCAGCTCATCCTGTTGCCACCATTGCATTGTTTGTAGAATCAAATACTGATCAAAACGAATCCAAACACGATATATCTGCTATGCTTTTATCAAGAGTGTACCTACTAGTGTTCTGGATATCCTGGCTGCAGCATCAGGCCGAGAACTCCATAATCTTGCATAGATATATAGCATACATGGGTGTTTCAAATTTTAGGTCCCAAATATGTTTGAAAGTAAAGTAAATACCCATTATGCGTCTAAGATTCCTACCGCAGCGAACAAAAGAGCTGATGATCTTGAAATGGCTGAACCGATTATGATAAAACATGTCTAAGAACCATGGCTAGAAAACCTGCTTTTAAATAAAAAAAAACTGCATTCAAATTGGTCCACCCGTTTAAGAGCTACGGTGCCGCAGACAGACAGACACACAGACACACATAGTGGTCAAACTTATAACACCCCTCATTTTGCGTCGGGGTTAATGAGAAGTCATCAAACAAATTCGTTTGACACACCTATAAAGTAAATTGTAACATTTCCCAGTAGATAGAAAGGAGGAAAACATATGGCTAATTAAACGAATATTAAACTAACATTTTCAAATATGAGTGTAGCAAGCAACAGACAAAGGAAACATTAACATTGTAAAAATATTGCTAAAAACTAATAACAAGATTTTTTTGTTAATATTACTTGTATTGTAATATACAGGGTGGAAAGTTGAGATGGGGCTACGACGCGAAAATGCTCTTAGGAGACCTTTACTAACTTTTTGAGTGATGACAATCCACATTCACAGATTTTTGATAAAATGTACAGTCAGCAAGAAAATCAACAGATATGACTTTTTTTTAATGCCAATCGGTCCCATTTCTATCAAGGATTAAAACACTCTTTGAGACCAACTAAGGTTACAGTACTAGAACACCCACAAATCAAAGAAAACTTTTTCCATACAGTTTGTAGGGTACTAATTTGCAGTGAAATTTTTGCATGTTGTTTTTTTACGAATATGAATCTTTTATGCTTAAAGAAAATTAAACAGTATGTAGACAACTAAAAACTGAACATTTTAACTAAAGTTAGTGTCTACCCAGTATTGCTGCCCCATCTCAACTTTCCACCCTGTATATGCCACAACAGGAAACAATTGAACCACAGGAAGTAGGTCAAATTTAACTTCAAATACATAATATCATCAGTCTTGGATTTATAAATAGGCCGTATAGGCCGCGGCCTAGGGGCGGCAGCGGCCTAGATTCGGCAGATTTCAAAAAAATATTATTTTAGTAAGTTACATAGGGCGGCCGATATAAAGTGGCCTACACTCATAAAAAACATAAATCCGTAGCTGAATATCATACACAATAATGCAGATGAAATTAAATAAAAGCTCATAAAAAGCTTTTCATTAATAGTAAGCACCTTATGTTTTAGACTAATTTTACTTGGTTAAAACTTCTACTCTTTTAGTCCACTTGATTTGTATTTTTTGTTTAAAACAGAAACTAAACAGAGTTAGTAGTTATTAAATATTTTCCTACTTCAATTGTTTATCATTTGATCGCTTGAGTGCTTTATCATTTTGTATGCCAGTTCCTACATCAGAAAACAAAACAAAATATACATACAGACTTAAATATTTATACAAGATGCTAAAGCAATTTCATGATAATTAGTAATTAATAGGTGCATTTTATATTGCTTAAGATCTTACCATTACTTCCATTGCTCTCCAAAGAAGAGTTCCCAGATGCCATAATATACCAGTAGCTGCAACAAAAACTATTTTTTATACACATTCAGATTTCAAAAGCCTTCCTTATCAGTTCAAGATCGTCACACCTGTAGGCCTAGGGTCTGAGGTCCATCATCGCCAAGCCCTCACTGCACCAGCTAAAACAAAAACACTTTCCAATAAGATCTTAAGCATAGATAAAACCTATGTTACACCAAACGCATCGGTATTAGAGGGCACCTGACACATTTTCTACGCTCTAACGACTATTGCAAAACTGAGAAACCGCAGAAGCGAACAACGGATAAAGCGAGTACGTAAGAAAATAATTAATTGACATTACCAACTTCGTGACACGGTACTGTGTAACTGTAAGCGGACACGGTCCATCAATATCGCTACCGAAAGCCTAAATCATCAGTATTAGACACGAGAGAGCTACGAAAGCTCTCCTTTCCCCCAGAAAAAGGACTTCACAGTTCAGTAAAGAATACCTACCAATTCCACAATGTAAACAAGCGGAAATATTATCAGGAAATGTCCATTCACTGAATACATACCCACATAACGCGAAACACTACAAATCGAAGCAGAATATACTTAAAACAAAAAGGTATTACACTTTTATCGTCACTAATTTGCCAACACTTGTCGTACCTTGCTAGACTTTTTTTTCGCTAGTAAAGTGAATGAATGAAATGACTGACGGTCATGACGGATTTGTCGGACATTTTGAAATCGTGTTGCCATTGATATGAGAACCTGTAAAGGTATCGCCAGACGATAGTTCATGTGGTATCACTTCAGAGAAATGATACCATATCTAAATAGGGTATATCGGGGCAAAATGGTACAACCAAGTAATCAACCAATAAAATCAAGTTAATATTTTTAATGAAGTTTTACAATGTTTAATAATAATAAATAAATAAATATCATGGGACACCTGACACCAATTGACCAAGTCCCAAACTAAGCAAAGCTTGTACTATGGATACTAGGCAACGAATAAACATACTTATATAGATAAATACACACTTAAATACATATTAAACATCCAAGACCCGAGAACAAACATTCATATTATTCATACAAATATCTGCTCCAACCGGGAATCGAATCCGGGACCTCAAGCTTCGCAGTCAGGTTCTCTAAACACTTGGCCATCCGATCGTTGCAACGTACTTTTATATATACTTACTTTTATGTATAGTTTACTTATATATTACAATACAATACAATACAAAGACTCTTTATTGTACACCAGACATAGTAAGCGATACAGAAAACAAATTATTAAATTACAAGGTGAGCAATAGGCGGCCTAAGGGCACCCTTGGGGGGTATATATTATTGAGAACATTTAATGTTTTGGGTTAAAACCAAGTTTGAAATTTAATGGCCTATTCTTTTTTCTTCTTATTTTATGCGTATAACAGAAAAGGGGAAAAAGTATATATTTATATTATTACATTTGAAGTCAACTTAGTCGCTCTTAAGCCTAAAATTATTTTGAAGCTTTTAGGATGGTAGAATCATATATTTACGAACATAAAATATATTTCTTTTAAATAACTTATTGTGCAAATTAAAAACAAAATTCCTACGCGAAGAGTATCACAATGAGCCTTATTTTAAAGATAAATACCTTAAATTATATTCACATAACTACTAACATTACTATTATTATTATTATTATTCGCAAGCCGCTAGAGTAAATATAAAAATATATAAATGTCTATTATAAGGTGTAGGAACGCGGCCCATACTAAGTATTGTAAAACCAAAAGTGATTCACACCGAGAGTATTATAAAGATTTAAAAGACTTGTTAATTCGGCTATTCATAATGAAAAGAAAGCATACTTTAACTATCATATTAACGGACACATTAAAACTCCCGTCACGCTGTGGAAGAACCTTAAATTAAATGTCCTACCTCCAAAACAAAAAACTGAATTACCGCCTAAACTTTGTTCGCCTGAAGATATAAATAGTCATTTTCTTAACATACCTAACTCTAAACACACTGACATTTCCTTATTAACTTATTATGAATACCATAGGTTTGGAACTTCAACTTTCAGTCTTAAAGAAGTGAGTCCTACTCTTATATCCAAAATAATTAGTGGTATTAAAACTAACTGTCAGGGGGTCGATATGATCTCTTTGGACATGATTATTTTAACACTGCCTCATACCATAGATATTTTTGTATCACTTGTAAATACTTCTATAGTTTCATCCACTTTTCCTGACCTCTGGAAAACTGCTGTTGTTCGTCCTTTACCGAAATGTTCCAATCCAACTTCCCTTAAGGATCTAAGACCTATCAGTGTCCTGCCTTGCCTGTCAAAAGTTCTAGAAAAAGCTGTTTGCTTGCAGCTCACTGATTATCTCGAATCCAACGGGCTTCTTCCACATGTCCAATCGGGTTTCAGGAGGAATCGCAGTACAGCCACGGCATTGCTCGATGTTGCAGGTAACATTTTGGAGGCTCAGGATAGTGGTATGGGCACTATACTCGTTTTACTCGATTTTTCCCGTGCGTTTGATACGATAAACTTACCGCTACTCTTATCCAAGCTAGCCTATTACGGTTTTGACGAAAAGACAGTAAAGTGGTTCGACAGCTATTTAAGTAACCGTGCCCAATTTGTCAAACTAATTAAGAGCGACGGTTCTGAGTCCTCCTCCTCTGTCAAACCGGTTTCAAATGGAGTTCCCCAGGGCTCTATACTGGGACCGTTGTTGTTTATCTTATATATTTCAGATATTGTAAAATGTATCAAAAATTGTCGTTTTCATTTGTACGCTGATGACGTGCAACTGTACTTATCTTTCAAACCGAACGATGTAAAATCAGCTGTAGATCAAATAAATCAAGACCTGTCAAGAATAAGTGAATGGTCCGTACGTAACTCACTTACGTTAAATCCTATCAAGTCAAAGTACATTGTCATGGGTTCAAAGCACCAAGTCAATAAAATCAACTCTAAAAATCCTCAAATCACCATTAATGGTGAGGTAATAGAAAAGACTGACCAAGTGCGCAATTTAGGTCTGAAAATGGATTCTGAAATGCGTTTCGAATCTCACATTATGGAGGTCACCCGAAATTGTTTCTATCGTTTGAAGGTGCTGTACAGAGTGCGGGACTATCTTACTACTGAATTGCGCATCAAACTAGTCGAATCTCTTATCTTGTCTAAATTTAATTATGCTGATACTGTTTATGGTCCACGTCTTCTTTCTAAAACTAAAGCTTTAATACAAAGAGTACAAAATGCATGTGCAAGATTTTGTTTCAACATTCCTTCTAGAGCACATGTATCACCATATATAAATCGTGCTAAGATTTTAAATATGTCCTCACGACGTTATATTCATCTCAGTACTCTGCTTTTCGGTATTATTAAGCACCGCAAACCTCCCTACCTTTTAGAAAAAATCACCTGGTCTCCCTGTACTCGTTTATGTCGTCTTGCCGTTCATACTCACCACACAAATGCATTCCGTGGAAGTTTTAAATACGTCGCATCCAAAATCTGGAACAATCTCCCGCCCCCACTGCGCTCTACTGCGCTCTCTTTTGCTAGTTTTAAGCTAAAATTAAAGGATCATATGCTAAAGCGTCAGTTAATTGGCGATATTGTAATTGTATAGTATCACCATGTATCATGTAAACATTTAGAAATAAGTGAAATACCTATATAAAGAAGTAGAAATAATTCCACTGTCAAATAATGAGATACATAACATGTACAAAGGCTAACTTATCCCTTTGCAGAATCTCCGTCAGACGGCCATAATGTACAACATATATGTATAACATATTTTCATTTTTTTTTTTCCCTATTTGGCTGCAGCTGAAAATCAGCGCTGTGGTTCCGTACCTCAGCATTGCTGAGCTGCCAGCCCTTTCGGCTAGCTTTAAGTAGACCTTAATTAAACATTAATTATAAGTACCTACCTGATGTATGCTACCTACAAGTTTGTCGATTAAACTTTTTCTTTCTTTCTTTCTTCTTTCTTATTGATTGTGATATAACAAAAGCCAGACAAATTGCAACGAAACTTGCTAAGATTTAAAAAATACTTATACAAAAAATTGCTGCTTATAATTAAAAAAAAAATTGGTAAATAGGTGAACTTAGGGAGTTACAGTGACCAATTAAAACGATTGTTGTGGTTTGTTAGTGTAACATCTGGTAGCATGGTGTACGGTTGTGTTGCTCTGAAGATGAGCTCAGGTTGAGTTCAAAACGCGTCAGTGTAGTGTGAAGGTGGAGGAACCGCATGAACACGCATACCTTGCATAAGCGTAGCTATCATAAGGTCGCGGGTGAGGAAAGTAATTGTTTTTGTTCTCAAACTATCTTCGTACCAAAATTCATTTAAATCGGTTCAGCAGTTTAAACGTGAAGAAGTAACAGACATACAGGTATACTTAAGCAATAATAAAACTATACTTGGTTTGAATACGTATTTGACTAAATGTAAAGAGCAGAACAAGAGCAAATAGACTGCTAGGCTAGTGAGTAGGCTGAACCAATGATATATACTTTTGGTCTCATCAGTAACATCAGAAACGTCAATTGGTATGATTGTTTTTTGTTTGTATTTTTTTTTATTCATTTCCAAATTTGTTACTTTTACGGGTATTCCGTGAAACCATAAACCTGAGATATGTGTGCATAGGAGAAATTTTTGTCTCGACTCCTGTCCAGCGGTGGTGTAGGGGTTATAGCACGCAGCATGGATTGCTGACGACCTGGGTTCAATTCCCAGCGCTGGTTTCTTTTTCTGGTTTTTCTGCACACATCCATGTCTCAGTTTGTTTCTTCGATAAGTCACTAGGTGTCAAATATTAAAATTCCCCCATTCAACTATCTAAACATTGACGTTTCTGTATTGAAATACAATAGTCTCGTTTGTATAAGTAAGTAAAATGTTTAAAATCCTAGAATGTACCAAATCTGGCAGCTGAAGTTTGTTTACATTTAGTTAATTACCTATCCAAACCTAGTATAAAGGATTTAATTAACCGTTTGATTTCAAAATCAAAACATAATATTTATCTGTCTAATGGGGTGACCAGGTACAAAATCTCATTCTGTATTATATTATAAGGTGCTTCGTCACGATATAATCAATTCATCGTTTAGCTTAAGCTTAAGAATAATTTTATGTACACCGCCGTTTTGTAGTAAGGAAATCTTTGATAAAAATGAAAAACGTAATGTACGAAAATTTATGCAATTTTTTTGCTCCTCTAAAACTTTACAGCAAAATAAATACTGTCTGCCTGCAGTCTGCGCAAAGGACCACGTTTTGAGCCCTCTACACAGCTAGTTTTTTGCGCATCGTACTTGAATATTTCTGAGTAAAATGGTGCGGTGGGTGTAGTATAGTATTCCGCCGTACAAATAAATGACACGCAATAGCGGAGAACTAGCAAAAAACGATGCGCAGTTTTTATAAATTGAGTGGTTGTATTCAAGAAACTGAGCAGTAAATTTGTAGTTTAATTTGGTATAGCCGTGAAGTTTCATAACAGTGCGGGAACTGCGGGACAGTAGTAAAATTGAATGTTTTGATGTCATGCAGAGAGGCATGACTTCCATGCCCTGCGTTACGGAAGGGCGTGCGATGCAGATTACGTTTACTATGAATGATTTTATCTCTTTCTAAACTCTAGTGTCTGTGAATGACCGAGTGAAATAGCGTACTAAATTATGGATTGAATAGTGTTGTTGATGTATTTTGTTATTTTCATAACGTAACGCGATTAGGATAAAATAATTGTTATCGTGGCGGTGAGGAATCACTGTTCACTGTTGCGAGTGGCGCAGCGCCCCCGAGCCGCAAATACGGAACTGCGTCGGTTCGCGAATCAGGCGTTCGATTTATCGTTCCGCGCGTTACTATTTACGCACTTTTCGAAAAAGATAGTACGTATTTTTAGTCGCGGCGCGTGTTTTACGTGAACCGTCGGGAGCGTCTCGTGAGGTCGGGTGACTGCGGTCGTGGAATTCGTAAACAACCTCAAGGTTATCAGTGGGCATGTGCCTAGTGCGTTAGGGCTGCGATGCGGGCGCGCTGACATGTCTGCGGCGGGCGCGGGCGCGGGGGCCGTGGTGCGCCAGGGCCACCTGCGGAAGCTCAAGACGATGAAAAAGAAGTACTTCGTGCTTCGTTCGGAGAGCGCCGACTGCTCAGCGAGGCTGGATTACTACGAGTCTGAGAAGAAATTTCGCGCTGGCGCAGCGCCGCGACGAGTGTTACCGCTGAAGAGTTGTTATAACATCACGCGGCGATTGGACTTGAAGCAGAAACATGTGATTGCGTTATTTACTCGTGAAGAACAGTTTTGTGTTGTGGCAGAGAATGAGCAGGAACTACACGCGTGGCTGTCTGCTATCCTGCGACAGCACTCCTCAGATGAGCACAGTGATGAGCTTCTACATCCTATCCGTAAGTCATATCTGTATCTGTGACTAGTGCGAGAAAGATTTTTCTTGTATTGAAAATAAAAAAATTGAAATATAGACACAGAAAACCAGACAAATGAGACCAGCGCTGGGGATCGAACCCTGGTGTGGTGGTGTGGTGCTGGTTGTCCAGTGGTGGTGTAGTGGTAGCATGTGGCACAGAATGCTGAGGACCTGAATGCAGAATGCTGAGGGTTCGATTCCCAGTGCTGGTCTTATTTTTCTGGTTTTTCTATGCATTTATATTTCAGTTTATATTTTCGATATAGGTTTTACGGGATGACTGTAAAAGTAACTAAAAATTTGAAATTGAAATAAAAAATATAAAAAGATTCCAAAAAAACAATCTTGATTTTTCTTGTGTTTTTTGTATACTTTTCGTCACTGGAAACAACAAAGGCTTTTACATTACAATGATTAGATTCTCATTAACCCATTGTATATTGACGATTATGTTACCCCTTGCCATCATGGAAAGTTTATGAATTTTTACTCCTTTACCTAAAACTACTGGATGGATGAGGATGATATTTGGTATGGAGTTAGTTGGAAATAAAACAGACTATAACAAGTTCCTATCAAATGAATATGTTGCTAAAGTCGAACTTTCAAGTTGACAGACACGTCGAATTGGCATTATTGTTTTGGACATGTAAACGATTATCAACTTTAGGGTGGTAGACCACATATTTGGCCGATGGTACCTACCTACTTATTATGTAGGACAATATTCTTGAGTCCTTACATTTTGTAACTAATGTAGTGCTTAAGGCATAAAGCCAAAAGCCTTGTATTGTAATGTAGTGTATTCAACACTTATTCTTACAGTAGTTTTGTTCTTTACAAAGTACGCTCTAAGGGGCTTGTCTTTTTTTTATTTGACTGGATGGCAAACGAGCAAGTGGGTCTCCTGATGGTAAGAGATCACCACCTTGAGTCTTTCAATGAGGCTGGCATAGTCACACATGTGCAATTAAGCCTCAATAAAAAAATAGAAAAAAAAGGACTGTTTCACCATCCATTGATTAGTGTTAACTGACGGTTAAATGTGATGCTGTCTCTGTCTATTCACACAAAACAAATAGAGACAGCATCACATTTAACCGTCAGTTAACACTAATCAATGGATGGTGAAACAGCCCCTATGACTCACAAGAATTATATACGGGATGATTCGGGACACATGAGCAAAATCAACTCTACACTCAGTAATTCATTTGCAATCATATTTTACCCCCCTTGTATGTGGAAACTAACAAGAAGCACAAATTCTGCTGATTTAAATAAAAAAACAAAAAGATAACCTTAAATTTGGCATGGATTCCAGGGGTTAAGAGAAACCCACACACTTAACCCTGTATATACCCCCTGTACCCCCTGTACCCTGTACATAGTATAAGTGCTAGTTCTAGTCTTAGTTTTAGGTGGTACATTTTTGGAGCCAAAATAAACTTTTCTTTCTTTCTTTCTTTTTCTTTCTTTATATCATTATTTAAATTCATGCAAGAACACTCCGTCCGTCTGCGGCTTTGCTCAGGGACTATCAATACTAGAAAGCTGTAATTTTGCACGGATAAATATGTAAACTATGCCAACAATATGGTACAATAAAAAATTTTTTTTATGGTACCTCCCATAGACGTAAAGTGGGGGTGTTTTTTTTTCTCATCCAACCCTATAGTGTGGGGTATCGTTGGATTGGTCTTTTAAAACCATTAGGGTTTTGCTCAAAACGATTTTTCGATTCAATGATTTTTTTGCGAAATATTCAACTTTAAAGTGCAAATTTTCATTAAAATCGAGCGTCCCCTCCTCTAAAATCTAAACCGGTGGGTGGAAAAAATTTAAAAAATTCAGGATGGTAGTAAGTATATCAAACTTACAAGGAAAACTATAACTGTTAAGTTTTCTTGAGAATTATTAGTAGTTTAAGAGTAAATAACAGCCTAAGGTATAAAATATACCTAAACTTGGAATATTCCCTACAAAATACGAAATCCTTAGAAAAATATTACTTAATTTTTTCGTAGTGGCTACGGAACCCTATTTTGGGCGTGTTCAACGCGCTCTTGGACGGTTTTTCCTATTCCGATCCAAGCTCATTCAAAAATAGTTGACTACTATACAACTGTACAGGTTGTGGCCTGTAATATGAGCAAATAATTAAATCATAGATTACATATTGCTGATTTTTGATTGGAATTACCGCCTGGAAAATTTTGATATTTAGGCCAATATGAGGTGTCACTATTTCACAACCAAATAAAAAATGACTTTTTTTATTTAATCTTTTTTTTGCTTTTTTTTTTGAAAAGGAAAAACATTAAAAGAAATCTTAAAAAAAATCATTAGTCATAAACTATCGAAAGTAAGGTATAAGAGGTACTCACAAAAAAAAAACCCAAGCCCGTGTTTATTTATTTAATTTATTTATTTGTAAAAACTTACACAGCATTACAGTTTGACACCATTTGTTATAACTGCCGACTTACTATAGAAACCTGACTATGGCCTTTTACCTTGTTGCATTTTTGGTGGAGTGTGTATTGACTATTGACTATATGGATAGCCATGAGAGGTATTTGAGTGATTTGGACCTGTTCAATGGTGCAGTGAATATTATTTTGAGTTGTCCGGTATCGGAAGATGCAGTACGAATTTACAGGATCCTTTGCAGCCAGATAATCTGGACATCACAATAGAAGTGTTTGATGAATGTGGCCATTGAGTCTTTCAATGAGGCTGGCATAGTCACACAGGTGCACTTAAGCCTCAAAAAAAATAGAAAAAAAAATAGCTTGTTGCATTTATATTCAAGGTTCGATTCTACTCGGATAGCTGAGCTACTTTTGTTTTGTAATATTATCTTCAAGTAACGAATTAAGATAAGTTATTCATCCTCAAAATTTTTAATGGTTTAATCAGTGTATCCGCATGTAGGTGTTATCCCTGTCTCTTGGTACAGGGGCCTTGAAATATTTTTTGACATTTATTTGACATTTCTTAGATAAACATTTATGAATTGAAAGTTACATATATGTATGTATGAAAAATACGAATGTTTGTTCTCGGGTCTTGGGTGTTTAATATGTATTTAAGTATCTATATCTATATAATTATATTTATCCGTTGCTTAGTACCCATAACACAAGCTTTGCTAAGCTTACTTTGGGACTAGGTCAATTGGTGTGAATTGTCCCGTGATATTTATTTATTTATTTTATTAAATAAAAAATACAAAACGGCGTTTATTCGAGCTTTTTACGAATTGGCTGTAGATTTTGACTTCGTTTTTACGACTATTTGTTAGAGTTCCTGTGTTCTTCTTACCAAATAAATAAAAAACTGTATCAGAATATTCGGCCATTATTACAGAAGTGTCCAGAAAAATGATACGGTTGAAACACTCGAATAATCGCCCAAAAAGACTCCAAAAAACCAATCATAACTTATAGGATCACTTTGTTGTCCGTCTGTCTGTCTGTCAAGAGCCTATTCTCAGGAACGCGTGGAGGTATCAAGCTGAAATTCATATCAAATACTCAGGTCTACTGTCCCTTGGAGCTGTGAAAAAATCAAACGTCTAAACTAACGCAATCAAAAGATACAGCCGTTTATGCTGCAAATTTTCGACACTTGCAAGGAATCAAAACCTACAGGCTACTTCCCGTGAACTCAGAATCTTGAAATTTGGTACGAAGCAACGTCTTACAGCACAGATAATGGAAAAATTGCGAAAAGCATTAATTTTTAGTTACATCTTATAATAAAAATATTTATACGGAACCCTCGGTGCGCGAGTCCGACTCGCACTTGGCCGGTTTTTTATTTTATTTTCCAGAAAATCTATTTATTTAGGTACTGATGAAAGTTAAATTAGCCATAAAAGCTTGCTTAAAAGACTATGTTAATTATTGGTAACTTTGCTAGTATAAGTCATGCTGGCCTAGTGGTTTGACCTGTGAACTCTCAAGCCGAGGATTGTGGGTTCAAATCCAGGCTCACAGTTTTTTGAAATTCACGTAGGTACGAAATAACATTAAAAATGTACCACAAACAAGCTTGACAGTGATAGAAAACAGTGAGGTAAACTGCACAACCTGTGAAGTGATTCAAAGGTGTAAGTGGAAATTACGGCTCAAGTCCAGGAAATCACGGCCCAAGTCCTTTAGTTCCGAGAGGAGGCCTGTGCCCTACACTAGGACGTTTATAGGCGGCGATGAGGTGAGATAAGATGGCTACCACAATGTTAACAGGCGAAATTTGTGTGGCCGCGCTTTAGAACCTTCAAGGCGAGGTGTCAATGAACTCTATGGTTCACTATGGGTAAACAAGCTCCCATCAATCTTTATGGCATTAGCATAAAAAGGCCTCTTCCGTCCACCTTTAAAATTAACACAATGCGGATAGTTGGCGAATTTAGGACAGGATAAATAAAGTCATCATCATCATCATCGCGGCTCATTTACGTCCCAGTGCTGGGCACAGGCCTCCTTTCAGAATGTGCGGATTGGGAACTTCACACACACCATCATTGAATTGCTTCGCTGGTGTGTGAGCGAAGGTTTCCTCACGATGTTTTCCTTCACCGTTAACCTCGTGGTAACCAGACGTTTGGTGAGATTTATAGGTTTTGTGCCTTGGTCTGTTTTATTTAAAAAAGAGGTCGTATTGACAGCTGTCAGTTGTCAAATGTCACCATACAACGACACAACCCTGTCATCGCAACTGACATGGGCCCAAGCCTTAAGGCCGTCATTGAGGGAATAATAATAATAATTATGACACAAAACCTATATATCTCACCAAACTTCTGGTTTGCCGTAATAAAGTTTCAATTTATTTTTACAAAAAAACGGAAAGTGAAAATAATATTTATCTACAGGAGTGAGCTACATTATAAGTCTACTATCGATAAAAAATATAATATGGACTATCCTAGAAAACTAAAGGTACCCAATTTTCATCAGTCTGAACTCTGGACTCTGGAGCATCAGTCCGTCATTCTGACGAGAATGATAGACTGAACTGATAACAGAGACCAGGGTTGTATTGTAACGGAGGCCTTCTAAGCGGAGGCGGAAGCGAATGCGGAGGCGATGAGTTTCGCCTCCGCGGATGCGGAGGTTAACGGAGGCGGATGCGGAGGTGAAAGTGGATGTGAAAAAATAGTAGTTTATGCTTAAAAATCTCTTAAATTTCTAAAAAAACTGCCAAATCGCTTGTTTTCGGCGTCATCGTGCATGTGACTTAAATAAACAATTACCTACTTTGTACAAAATCACTTGATAAAATCGCGGTTCAATCAAACATATACATTACAATTTCGTACGTCCAAGCACTGTCCAAGCAACAAGACAGGTTGATTACTGTCGTGTGTTATTTGACAAAAGCCCGCCATCATCCCGACCGCGTTCCCGCTGCGCGCCGAGATAGTTAAATGAGAAATAAACCTCCGTTATAACTCCGCAAAAAAAATTGCGGAGGCGGAGGTGGAGGCGAAGATACGATTTCTTGCGGAACTTCCGCAGTAACGGAGGCGGAGGCGAAGTTCCGTTACAACCCTACCAGAGACCAGAGTTTGAGTAACCGATGAGTGGAAACCCTTGTTCAACAGTGGACGTCTTCCGGCTAACGATGATGAAATAATGTTTGTTATATTAAAGCCATCAACATACTGATAATAACAAAAACAAGACCTAAATAATGTCTCATTGACATCATACCTGAATGCTTCGACGCATACGTTTACCTCTAAAATGAACTGTATAATTCTAACGAGAGAGTTTAAGTTGCCAGCAGGGCTACGTCAATAACAAATTTATGAGTAATGCATGTTTATCTGTTTCCTAGTACGATGTTTTCTTGTGTATTATGCGATATTATGAGGCTCAAATCGTTCCTTCTCTGTTAAACTAATAGGTCAATGCTTTAAAGAAAAGAGAGGAAAAGTTTCTGAGAATCTACAACTATAGTAACTATACTTTGTTTGGATAGGTAGTTAACTAAATGTAAACAAACTTCAGCTGCCCGATTTGGTACATTCAAAGATTTTAAATATTTTACGTATAGCTCAATACAGAAATTTAAATATCGAAAATACAAACCGTCGCTTATACAACAATACCGCGTAAGTAAAAAATTGGCCTTGTGACGTTTTATACACCATTCGGTAGATTATTCAGTACAATTTAGATTAAAGCCAATTTTTTACTTACGCGGTATTGTTGTATAAGCGACGAAACTGAAACAGATGCACAGAAAAACCAGAAAAAGAGACCAGCGCTGGGAATCGAACCCACGTCCTCAGCCTGCCGTGCTGCGTGCTATACCGCTACACCACCGCTAGACAGGAGTACGGACACAAATTTTTCCTATGCACCACATATCTCAGCTTGTTTGTTTCTTATTTAGTCACTTAAGCAGCGGCACTAGCGACATCTATGCTTGCCCTCATCGAGAAACTTTCAGCATTCCATCGGAACTAACCGCTCACCCGGACAAGAGATGTCGCTATTAAGCAATCAAATTAAGATTGGTTTTTGGAGTCTTTTTTGTATTTTTATTTCAACTCCAAATTTTGTTACTTTTACCACCGACCGACCGGTTTATGACCGTAAAAGTAACAAAATTTGGAGTTGAAACAAAAAATACAAAAAGAATCCAAAAAAAACTAAGAAATTTAAATGTTATACATAGCTTAATGGGAGAATTTTTAAGACACCAATTGACGTTGTTTACATTTAGTTAAATACCTATCCAAACCAAGTATAAGTTAACTTCGTTACGTTAGGCTAAGTTCAGTGACCCCTTGGACTTGCGACACAGACAACCCCCTCATATCCAGGGTGAAACGGGAGACGTGAGCATGACCAACCCTACCGGATTCATAGGGTTAGTTAAGGCTCATATTAAATGATATTGTAACGGATAACTCACGTCTTAAACCGAGTTTAGCTCGACATGTTTCGGGCTATTTCGTAGCCCTTCTCCTCAGGAGCACGCGACTCGACGGCTGCCGCAACACGCACACTACGCGCCACCGCTCACAACAAAGTAGTGTGCGTGTTGCGGCAGCCGTCGAGTCGCGTGCTCCTGAGAAGAAGGGCTATTAAATAGCCCTTCGCATAATAATAATTTTTAAAATAGTTATTTTAAAATTTATGACGGTGGAAGCATTCTACACTTCCACTGAACGTAGATATAGTTTAGATATAGTTAGTGTTTAGTATTGTAACTAAGGGACCCCATACATCCCTGTATTTTTATTATTATTATTTTTATTTTTTTCTTTTATTGTATAATATAGTTTTTAAGTATTTTATTTGTAATTATATTATTATGAAAAAATGACTTTCTGCCAAGTTTCTTGCGGCGCATTCTTCTTGGCAATGATGGTCTTTCCGAAAGCGCTGGTAGTTTAAAAAAAAATGACGTTTAAAAGTGCCCATTGCGGCCTATTTACTGAATAAATCATTTGAATTTGAATTTGCCCGAAACATGTCGAGCTAAACTCGGTTTAAGATGTGAGTTATCCGTTACAATATCATTTAATATGAGTCTCACGGTTAGTTAAGGCTATTATATTATATCGTACCAGTAAATGAAAATATTAAATTATTTATTAAGTGCATGATCATTGTCACTGCAATATGTGGGAGTTTTACTTAAAACCGGCCAAGTGCGAGTCGGGCTCGCGCACGACGGGTTCCGTACCATTATCTATACAACATTATACATTAGCAAAAAAACGCCAAAAAATCGAGTTTCTTGTATGGGAGCCCCCCTTAAATATTTATTTTATTTTAATTTAATTATTTATTTTTAAAGTGATTATACAACTAAAAATTCTATGAATATTTCAAGCGTCTACCTGTTGCCGTTATTAACATCAAGCAAAAAACGGCAAAACAATCACGTTTGTTGTATGGGATTAAATATTTATTTTATTCTGTTTTTAGTATTTGTTGTTATTACTGTTATACATAATCTGTGAAATTTTCAAATGTCTAACTATTACGACCCAAGAGATAGAGCCTTGTGACAGACACACAGACAGACGGCGGAGTCTCAGTAATAGGGTTCCGTTGGGAGAGGCTAAGAGGTGCCGTACCTACCTCAAAAGGAAGGAGTCGGAATTATATTCTCATACAAATTCCGTCGAATCCTAGTCGGCTAGGCAGCGTTCGGGAAGCTTCGCAGTGTCTTTTCATCCAAATTATCGCAGTGTTTGAAGTCAAAAGTCTTTAACCAATGTGTGTTGCCAGTGATGACATACGGATCTGAGACGTGGGCCCTAACGATGGGCCTCATGAGAAAGCTCAAAGTCACTCAAAGGGCTAAAGAGAGGGCTATGCTCGGGGTTTCTCTGTGGGATAGAATTAGAAATGATGATATCCGCAGCAGAACTAAAGTTACCGACATAGCCCGAAGAATTGCGAAACTGAAGTGGCAGTGAGAAGGTTCTTGAATGGCGTCCGCGGACCGGGAGACGAGCTGTCGGTAGGCCTCCAACAAGATGGAGCGACGACCTGGTTAAGATCGCGGGATCGCGGTGGATGCGGAAAGCACAAAACCGGTCTGAGTGGAGAGCCTTGGGGGAGGCCTATGTCCAGCAGTGGACGTCTTTCGGCTGACATGATGATGATGATGATGATAAAATACCGTGGAATTAAGAATGTGATCGGTAGGTACTTCCCGTTGACTTAGATCTGTAAAATTTGGCAAGTAGGACCTAAAACTACTCATCCACACAAAATTACGAGTACTTTGTTTTGCATAAAAAAACTAGGAAGTACAAAAAGATTTTTTTTGCTAGCTTAAATTAGTACGGAACCCTCAGCACGCTAGTCCGAATCACACGTGGCCGGTTAACTGATTGAGAACCCCTAAATCTCGAGTTAAATTGTACTTTAGTTAACCAGTTCAGTTACGTATCTACCAAACAGCGCGTGACCTTGCCTAAGGGCCGTCGACCCAGCCTTAGAGTTGTTTACTCCAACTGACTCACTATCATTTAAAAGCATTGCCAAATAAAAATTTAAATTGCATCACGTTTGGAAATTTAGTGCCGGCACGGCAAATATACCTAATTGACTTTATTTAGTCGTTCCGACAATTTTTAAAGGTTTTCTAAGTGTCCGTTTCCACCAGCACCAGAGATGTGCGAGGATGTGTGGTGACGAATATGTTTCTCATGAGCCAATAGAAACGCTCTTACCTCGCCTCGCTCCGCTCAGCTGTTTCCACCAGAGATGTGCTGTGCGAGGATAGGTAAATGAAGAACAGACCGTACCGACAGACGTTAAACATCAAACTTATTATACCCTTCTTTTTGCGTCGAGGGTTAAAAATTAGTTTGAGTTTTTTTTTTATTCGACTGGATGGCAAACGAGCAAGTGGGTCTCCTGATGGTAAGAGATCACCACCGCCCATAAACATCTGCAACACCAGGGGTATTGCAGATGCGTTGCCAACCTAGTGGCCTAAGATGGGATACCTCAAGTGCCAGTAATTTCACCGGCTGTCTTACTCTCCACGCCGAAACACAAGAGTGCAAGCACTGCTGCTTCACGGCAGGATTAGCGAGCAAGATGGTGGTAGCAATCCGGGCGGACCTTGCACAATGTTTGTATGTGCTATTTACTCTCCCCCCCTCTTAAGGCCTTCTGTCAGAGGCGAACCGCTGGAGATGAAATCATCCGATTTACTCTTTTACTCTAAAACGTCTGGACATATTTGACAGACTTACTTACCATCCCCACCATACCACCATACCATATTCCCACGGGATCAGCTTCATTCACCCAGAAATTGTAAATGAAGATCACTACGTGTATCTAGGGAAATCCGTGAGAATTTTGTATGAAAAGCCCTTTTAACAACTTTGGTCGAAATGGGGATAGATAGCCCCTTTGTCTTCCACTGGACCAACATTCATTCATACGCCTAGCTGTTAAAGGTCCTCCGATTTAATGAAGAATGAATTAACAATATTTTTGAACTGATTCTATTTTAAATATTAACACAGATATTTTCAGTTTATTTATTAAAACAAAAGTTACATCATTCTTATATCAAAGTCTAGTTTATACAGAGATATTGGTTTGTTCCTTAGTATCTTATTGTTACTAACTGCTCATGGATACGGGTCTGAAATGAATGAATATCTATTATTAAAACCCTGGAATTTTAACTGCTATATACCTAATGTTTCCCGAGGCCGGATAAGGTTATCATCAGCCGAAGACGTTCAATGTTGAACAAAAGCCTACCCCTTAGAACGCCTCAATGAACGCCAACTCTCCACTTGCATAAGCACTTGGGTTAGAGTATTGCTGTGAGCACCGGCCCTGGGGTAATGTATCAGCGGTCGCTCTGGACGCCAGATGACAATGGCCGCCATTTTACAGTTTCCATTGCAAAATAAAATTTAGATGGCACTTTTTGCAAAGCGGAAGCGGTGTAGACCATCTCGCTCTACCTTGATCACAGGCATTGATTGCCCTATGTCTCGTTACCTCGGCTACGAACTCTTACCCCCTTATTCATAAACGACAATCAAACCTATTTTAGTTAAAATGCCGCTAAAATTCGTTTGTCCTTATCTGTCACTTCGACATTTGTATTTGTTAGAAAGGGACAAAGCATTTGTTAGTTAACAAAGGCTTGTTAAGTTTTATGAATAAGGGGGTTAATCTTTTTAAAACCTGCTTTGACACAGATGTCTACATTAGCTAAACAATTTAGTTCAAGACAAGTCCAAAATGTAGTACACTGTGTGAACATTCGTTCTAACTCATTACTCGGTAAGCTATTATTAGCACCATTTATATATGTAATAGTACGTGCAGTGTTATTTTAGTATCGCAACATAGTTGCTATGAAAACAAACAACATAATTATTAACTTCACCGCCAGTTTTAGGTCAATAGGTCAGCGATGTTAGTCATCTGAGGAGTGATCTAAGTCTTATCTACATATGCGGTTATATTATACCTAAGTTTTTTGCTACGAGTATCTAGATATTATGTTTTGTTGGCGCTTGCGCTAGATATATTTTATTAGTGTTTATGTGTAGGGTTCCGCATACAAACAATTCCTATGGAATAATTGATTGATTCCTTGACTTTTGGCCTTTTCAAGAGGGTCAGAGTCACGCAACGAGCTACGGATAGAGCTATACGCTTGGATTTTCTTTGCGCGATAGAACCCGGAATACCGAAATTCGCCGAAGAACTGCCATATCTGCCACACCAAAGCGTGCACAATCTGATACGACTCTATTTGTAGGGCCGGTAGAACGTGACAGATATTTTTGCATGCTTCGCTGTGCCTGATATTAATGCAGGTGGCTGTATGAATAAAATTTTTTTGAAGAACAGATAACCGTTGGGGGAGAGGCGACCACTAATTATATGCTTTGGCAGGTCTCCCGCTAGGTGGACTGACGGCACGGCGCGCGCTAATCGCCGGGCAACCTTAAACTTAGGTGGCCAATTGTTCTTGATTGTGGCGTTCCGGGCCTTATCTCACGGGGACAGCGTCGCAACCAGTCGTACCACCAACAAAATGTATACATACAGCTCTATTATGGAGGGTATTACGTGGTGTCCGCTTGGTTACGTAAAAGCTTTGGCGGCGCAACCAGCATGGACGCGTGCAGATACTTTTGTTCAACAATTGGTGTTTTGGCGCTGATATTATCAGTGAGGTCTGAATCATTCAATTCATCATCAGCCTGATAATGAACTGAACAATTCATACCTTACTTGCAAAGCTCCCATATAAACAAACTACACTACAACCTTCTTGCTCTTCCGCATTGCATTGATTAATTCATCGCAGTACATTGTAAGTTTCAGCTTTCTAAGTCTTTGTATGCGCGTTGATAAGTTTTATTAGAGACTTTTAAGTGTACAGATGTAAGCAGCCGCAATTTTGTCAAAAGTCCGTCGTCTATCAATACATAATATCAAAATATATAGGGTGGCTCATGAAACTATAATACATACGAAGATACTAGAACTATAATACATCTGTTCTTAGGAACCATGCCATCGATTTATGTAACAAGAAAAACTGCATTCATAGATTAAAAAAAAACTTTGTATTCAGTTTGGGAATCGAACCTGTACGTTTTGAAAAATAAATAATAATAATCCCAGCCTATATACGTCCCACTGCTGGGCACAGGCCTCCTCTCAGAACGAGAGGGCTTGGGCCGTAGTTCCCACGCGGGCCCAGTGCGGATTGAAAAATAAAACTTAACATTATTAAAGAATATGAAAAACATGCATTTTATTCATTCTAGATACCGTGTTTCATTTCATAGTAACATTTATTGCTTATGTATGACGTACACTGCCGATATCCAAATAGAAATAAAGTATGTTTATTTTTCGAAACGACCGGGTTCGATACCAGAACTGACTACAAGTTTTTTTTAAATGTATGAATGCGTTTTTCTTGTTACTAAAATCGATGACATGGTTCCTAAGAACAGATCTTCGTATGTCTTATAGTTTTAGAATTTCCCTGACCAATCTAAATGAGCCAACCTGTATATAACTATCAATGGCGCCTGATAATACTTTACAACTATAAAAATTCTTATATGTCCGTTTAGCTAGTCTGCTATTATAGCTAATCTAATCTGAAGCGGCTGGCGCCTTTGGTCTCGATTGCCATCAAACATTTTCTAGCCAGATCAAACATGCTACTTTTTAGGGTTGCGTACCTCAGTCGCCAAAAACGTAACCCTAAACCATTCACTTTGTTGTCCGTCCGTTAAACCCCTTTCTCTCAGTAACACGTGGAGGTATCCTGAAATTAATATTAAATACTCAGATAAATATGCTGTAAAAAAAATCAAACTTCTGAGTCAACGAAATAAAAAATGCCTAGTAGGGAATCAGTAAACTTGTCAAGCTGACCTAATTTGGCAGACACTCCGATTACTTTCTACAGGAAGTAAAGACACGTGTCAAATGAATGTCAAAGACTCCAAACAAAAGAATAGTCATTGACAAAGGTGTTTCTGTATGAATTGCCGCCCAACCAAAACATATATAGGGCATAGGGTACCTACTTCAAAAGTTGTCATAGAAACTTAAAATTCGGTATGAAAGTTTTTCTTGAACGGCTTTGTAAATCTTAATTTTTATGTCATTCAGCAGCCAATCCAAAATGTCCAATACTGTGTACATTTTGCACTGCTTACACACTGGATAATCATAAATACCTACAAATTTGTACGGAACCCGCGATGCGCGAGTTGGACTCGCGCCTGGCCGGTTTTTTAGCGGTTATCAATCATTGTTATTTGCCTTTGCACAAAAATGATTAGATGCTACGTTTTTCCTGCAAATTGTTAACTGTTTGTTATTTTAAGTTATACCTAGTCAAGTTTCCAATGATTCGATGATTTATGATGTGTGTACGCATGAGTTGCAGTGGTGTGGCGGTGTGACAAACAACTCGTCTCCCACTGGGTTAGCTTGTTGTTGAAACTAGACCTTACCCGCCGCTTTGCTCACGTAATCAATTAAATACGGTAGTTGAATGAAATATTTTTTCCTAAATTCCCAGGGAATCCCCAATAATTAAGTCGTTACATTGCGGTTGCATTAAAAACAATCGTGTTAAATTTCGTGGCTCGAAGCCCAGCGTTTGAAATTCTAGATTTTATTCCGATCCCGTGAGATTATCGGGATAAAAAGTAGCCTACACATCCACCTATCTACATACCGAATATTATTCAAATCGATCCATCTAGTCGTTTTAGCGCCAAGGAGTAACAAACATCAAAAGGCATTAAAGAAAGAAAAGAAAGAAAGAAAAACATTTATTCGTGACATTTTAACAATTAAAAGAAAAAGAAAAAAGGAAATAAATTTTGTCACGAATGGTCAAACTCAGCATGGTAACCTTGCGGCCGACGCTGGTCTTCCGTTGGAACCATTTAAGCGTTAAAAGAACACAACAGCAGTGAACTCGACAACTAAAACATTTTTTTTTACAATACACTTAAATTTAAATTATAACTTTAATTAGTAGGTACAGGTACCTAATAGTGTAATATAAAAATTCCTAATTTTAGTACGTTGTATAATTTTCCTTAACCTATTAAAAATATGCGGTAACCGCTATCGGTAAAGTTGTTTACTATTATTTGCTCTCATTAACAAAGCAAAATTCCCTTGAATCACATCCGCATCATAAACAAAAGGCACTTAGGACGAGAGTTACCTTTAGCTTGTTCGATAAAAAAATTACAACATCTTTTCTTTCACTAGGACATTTTCAACACACTCGCTCATCAGTGACGTTATTCCATGCCTGTATATTAAAGGACAATGTCCTCAATTGTTCCCGCGGGAATTATGAATTTACGTATAGTTTTCCTCCCCTAGGGAGTTATGAGTTTAGCTTTAATAAAAAGTTAGTAGGTACGTCATTTCAGACTAAAGAGGTTTCAAGTTAGCCAACGTTTTGTATACATCTTTAAAACTTAGCTATAACCTAACTTTACACCATAAAAAATTGCCACGCTGCATGAAACTTCGTTATTTTTATATTTTAAATTGATATCAAATTGTTTTGCAATAAATTAAGTAAATATTTTTTTAGCATGTTGGATTAATCTGGCAGTAAGACCATTCGAATTCTAAACTAAACACGGTTCTTAGTATTATCTATGGTTGACGGCTCGAAAAAAAAGACAATCAGGGGACCTAGCACGAAATTCGAAAATCGAAGTTCATATCGTTTTCCTGACGCTGATATTATTTAATACGAGAGTGAGAGGGACTGTACGATAATACGAACTTCGATTTTCGAATTTTGTAGTAGTCCCCTGTATTGCCGGGTAGCCATATTTTATTCAGTTGTTTTCTTAGCGTCTTGCTTTTGCTGAGCTCTGGTGTTTGGACACAAATTATTTTTTTGTTCATTTTTTCCTCGCAATGTGATGAAAATCATTGTGTGTATCACGGGCCGTAATGGATTACAAACTCGGGTGATTAGGGTAATAGACTCTCGTTGGTAATGGTAATCCCTTCTTACGCCCCTTAATGCACAATGTACTATATTTCTGCTACTTTTCACGGAGAGAGAGTTATTTACAAGGTGTTTCTAAAATTGATTCGAAACATTTCACCAGATTTACACGGGGTCAGTTTGAGTGAACAACCTGTAATGTTTTTTTTGCTATTCCCATTTTGCTGCTATGTTTTCAATATTATGTTGTAAAATTTTCGAGGCTTCTTTGAGTTTATTACTCCCAAAATATTAAAACACAGCCAATTCATTATTATTAAGCCAAAGTTCTGCGAATTCATATATTTGCCGACTGGAATAACAAATCTGTTCGGATCGAAATTTAGTTTCGTTCTTATGGGCCAATGTAGGGAATCATTTGTCAATTACAATAAAAAAACTTAAAATAGGTTTAAAGGCGTGTTCAGTCAAACTTACCCAACCATCTGATCGGGGTTTATCCGGATTAATTGTATGCCATGCATACTTAACCTACGTACAGCACGTAGCAAAATTTGCTACTCGTATGTTCCTGCAAACTCATAGAAAACGTATGAAATAGGGACTAAATCTATTCTAAATCTTTGCCACACGCACAACTAAACACGCGGACCAATGTGATCATAACCTGTAATTCATTTTGCCAGAGAGTGAAGTGCGCTTAACCATCTCCTGTAGCGAGTACTCTGTGCTTAGTGCACTTATAAAGCGGAAAAACATTGCGGTTTACAATTTTTTTATTTGTTTTGTAGATTCGGCCTTGAAATGAAATAGACGGGTACTAGACATCCTCCTAATATTTTGGTTGCAAAAGTTTGTATGTGTGTAATTTGTATTAGGTGTACAAAAAAATGTCCTCTCAAATCGTCTCCAATAATATACGTCAAACTGGGCGGGGCACAGGGTTCCTCTCAGATCGGGAGTGCTGGCACCTCCATCCATTGCGGATTGAATTGGATACATACACCATTGACTTATTTTGCCCACGATGGTTTTCTTCAAAAAAGTTCATGCTAAATTTGAAGCGTAAGGCGCTAGTGTAGCGTGAGGTCTCCGAAATGTCAAATCTCATAGTTTTTTGGGTGAGCTACGCGGGTTTATTTATAATTAGAATAATTTTGTGAATATTTTGCATTACCTGAAATTAATTATGGCAATTATGCGATAAGGGGATATGAATGTCTGTGTTTTGAGACAGTTTTGTCTTTCGAAAACTTTTGTCCTACCATTATTTCCGAACAAAACGGGACTACGCAAGCGCAAGACTGGTTGCTCGATATTCTTATGGTACGGTTTTAAGATGTATTAAATATGATTTTAATCTAAACTTTAATAACAGACTTTGAAAGTCACACTTAAAAACCTCACGCAACAGTGGCGCCATCTAGTAAGACAAAAAACGATAGCCCTCATGCTTAGAGGGGCGCGAGCGAATTTGATCACGACTCTCTGCTTGAGAGGCTATAGGCTAAAACAACTAGGCCACCTCGCCTTAGGCTCCGTCTCCACCAGAGATGTGGGAGGCTGTATTGCGAGGAATGTGTTTTTCATCATCATATCAGCCGTGGGACGTCTACTGTTTATTTATTTAATAAAATGATCCTGAGGACTTACAGCTATTACAGCACTGGCCAAGGCGTCCACCAGGATAACAATACCTTTACAATAACATTAAATAGTATAATAAGCAAAAAACGATACACACAAGATTAATTAAAAAAATAAATTAAATTAAAAACATAACCACTCCTTGCAGTCGGGTAAAAATTAACTAAACCTAAGAAAAAAAAACATAAAATAAGTTTAGCCATTAGTAAATTACACCCAATTTTTCTTTAAACAGCGGATAAGTAATAAATTAGGATTCTAAATTGTTTAAAAAACATATAAATTTTTTGGTGAATGTCTTCACCTTGTCTGCAAATAAATCAGCGTCGTAACCCACATCAGCCAGATCGTTGTACAGGGCGAGAGCCCTGGAGGTGGGAGCGTTCTCGGCCCGGCGAGTACGGGCCTTGGCCCGAGCAAACAACGGGAGATACTGTTGGATATAGGCCTCCCTCATAGACCTCCAGTTGCCTCGGTTGGAAGCGGCTTGCATCCACCGTGAACCCGCGACTTTAACCAGGTCATTCGTCGATCTCGTTGGTGGACGTCCTACGCTGCGCTTGCTGATCCGCGTCTCCATTCGAGAACCTTTCGGCCCCAGCGGCCATCTGTTCATGAACCAATAGAAACGCTCTTACCTCGCCTCGCTCCGCTCAGCTGTTTCCACCAGAGATGTGCCGTGCGAGGATAGGTAAATGAAGCGTTTTTATGTTCTCATCACAGATATAGATTACACTAGATAACGCAAACACCTCAATCTGTATGAAAACCAACCGTGTCACTTTTTTATATCTACTGTGACGTCTCAAGAGCGAATTAGTGATGTGAGTTCCCGATGTCCGCGAAAATCGATTCAAATGCGCCGCCCGCCCGCGCCGTGGGGCTCGAGTCAGTCACTAGTCTAGTCATGATTAGTCAGTTAGCGGTCAGTCTTTGTATGGGGCCAACCCCGAAGTAGATGCATTTGCGTAATCTAGTGTACTTAATCTATTTCTGTGCAACACATCCTCGCTATCTTTGGTGGAAACGCAACCTTATACAGGAAAAACATGCTTAATTTTTTGTACACCATCGTTATGCTTTACGCGTACAAATAAACAAGCTGTTTGTTGTTTACCAGCACGGTTAAAGTTCAGCGAAGAAAGCCACCGGCAAACAATATTGCATCACTGTCTTCGTACGACTATATGCCATCTGTTTACTCGGCCCCGTTTGCCTTGCTACGGTTATTTAGTATTCTTTACAAATAATTGGTTAAGCGCGAGTCGGATTCATACACGAAGGGTTCCGCCGTAAAGCTGCGTACGGACAGTGCGTTCCTGTGTTACGCGTAGTCGGGTTACGCAGTCCACGCGTACATTGGATATGCGTACAGCTCTTGTACGGACCGCCGCGAACCTGAAGTCCTGAGTCAATTTAGTATTTTTTTTTAATAATCTATGTAATGCACACTGAAACTAAGTGTCTACCTATGATGGTTCTAAGGACCTATGCTAGCTGACGCGGAAAACTAATATTTTTTCAAAAATTCGGATACCGCTGATTGCGCTCTTGGCAGCGTCCTCCGCAGCATGTGCATAGCGTGCGTGTGCAGCGCGCGCACGGAGCAGCAGCACGCCATGCAGTAACAAACTCATTTACCGACCACGGGTTTCATTTCATTTCAGAAGCACATTAAGGTCGAGGGTTTTATTTGGGGGTTGCAACCAAGGTAGCCTGCATGTTACGACACTGTTTACGAGCAAGTGTGATGAAAAATAATATGAGCAACGCTAACTGCACCCGCGCCGGCTGGCGTAGGTCCTTAAGAAACAGCCATGTGGCAGACGGGTAGATTAGAGCGATAGTGCTAGTGCCCCGTTGACGACCTTTTTGTATGGAGCTCTGAATATAAGGATGCAACGACGAAGGTTATCGTGGAGAACAGGGCCATATTGTCGATCTTGAAAATGCGTGTTCTGATATTACATCTTGACAGCTCCGATTTTTATGACCGCGCCTGTACGACGTTTTATAGAGCAAAATCAAGGAAAAATCTATCTAGGTGAAAGGTACAACGTATGATTTGAACAGGTTTTTTTTATTCGACTGGATGGCAAACGAGAAAGTGGGTCTCCTGATGGTAAGCGATCACCACCGCCCATAAACAACCTAGAGGCCTAAGATGGGATACCTCAAGAGCCAGTAATTTCACCGGCTGTCTTTCTCTCCACGGTGAAACACAACAGTGCAAGCACTGCTGCTTCACGGCAGGATTAGCGAGCAAGATGGTGGTTGCAATCCGGGCGGACCTTGCACAAGGTCCTACCACCTGCAAAGGTCAAATGAAGTTAATTTTTAAAAGTTAAGAATTAAGATAATTAATTATGCGCAGTGAAACAAAGTAAACAATCAGCTCTAACTTACTTAATTTACTTTTTACTGTCTCACGCTCCCCTCTCACCGACAATATATCCTCTATTCCAGAGCACGTATGGCAAGTGAACGTCCAGAAGAAAGGCCTGGGCGCGTCAAAGAACATACAGGGGCTGTACAACCTGTGCCTGACTGACAAGACGCTGACGCTTGTCAAGATCAAGAGCCACAACAACGTCATCAGCGACCTCGGCATCCCTGAGCGGGTGGAGTATTCGCTGAAGAATATTAGGAGGTAAGAAACGCTGAAGATTAGGAAGTATTGTCATAGCATCTCACCAATCCACACTGTAAGCGAGTAAATTTTATGTGATGGGTGAATCCCGAGGCCGTATTGTCTAACCCACTAAAGTTCGCGATCGCTTTCACCAAGTCAAAATACCACAAACAGGACTTATCACGCTAAAACACACGAGTAATATTTACCTCGACGTTTCGACCACATTAAAGTGGCCGTGGACGCGAGCAGACTGAAGTGTGGGTTGTCAAGTCTGCCTAGCAGCGCGAGTCCCTCGAACTACCCGCAGTTGATCACAAATAGTACCGGCACTCGTATCACGAACTTACCCGCACTCGGTCGTTTTGATTTTGATTTGTCACCCCATTGACTATGAGTGAAAAATCACGAAAGTTTAAAACGCTTTCACCATCTCTTTCTACTCTTGTGTTATGCCGTGTGACAGTGAGAAGTAGTGAAAACGATTGTGATTCCAAGTCAGACAATAGGGCCTGTGATCAAAAGAGTCTGATCCTCAAGCTGATTCGTAAGACGTATCCTCCTTTGGCTCCTTTCAAATCTTATCGACTCCAGGGAGTACTAACACTGCGCAACCTCAGCTCGATCCAATGATCGAGCGGCCCACGATTGGCGATTCAGCAATCACTTCGCTTTCGTTCAGTCACATCGGATTGGATCGGATATATTCAGTCACATTCGGTCGAGCGCTGAGCGTAGGCCGGTTTTAATGTCGAAGTGACGCACAGATTCGTTATGACAACAGTACTTCAGTACCTCGTGTACCGAACCAACCTGGACGAAGCCCTCGCTACAGGCAAATTTATAAGCGCTAAAAAAATCCGGATTCAATAAAGGAGTTTTAGTTTGTACGTAAGTGAAGTCGTTTCTAACCACAGATTACTTCCAGGAGTCGAAATAACCTATGTTTAGTAATAAAAGGGTGCCGTGCCGTCGCTTGCACCCGTCTGGCAAACTGCATGCTCGGGCCAGTACATCACATACCGTGCTTTGTCTGCAACAGGCAATCTACATCACTTAGCCATCTTGCGGCAGACTTAGGAAAAGGTCCCAATGAGCTGCTGGCGTGAACAAAACATGTAGTAGTAAACCGTGTTCTATTTAGTTGTCTGACTTCGATCGAATTTTAATAAAAACGTACTACGGTCTATATATTCTGAAGCTGATGAAGTGTCGGCAAGCCTCTCGCATGATTGAAGGAACATCTCAGGGTAGCACTTATTCGGTAGTCCTGGAGATCCGTGCTTAGAGAAGGCTATTTTCAAAATAAGGTGCTAGCAGCGCCTAGATGCTAGACGGTCTAGACTCGCCCTGCTAGCTTCGTAATGTAAAACCAATGTCCAGCTGTGAACGCTGTTGCTAGTGCTGGCTCCGCGCTGCTGCAGGCGCAAACTAGCAGCTGCCTACCCTGGAATTGACCCACAGGACGCCTATGAGCGTCTTTCGGTTGGTACAATAGTGATGACGACGAGCGACGATCTATGTTCCAGATGCGGCGACTCGGAATGCTTCTTCTACATGGAGGTGGGGCGGCAGACAGCGACGGGCGCCGGAGAGCTGTGGATGCACTCCGACGACGCCAACATCGCGCAAAGCATGCACTCCACCATCTACCAGTGAGTCGGTGACCAACTCCGCTGTTAAATCGTCTACATACAACAGTTTTTGATGATTCGCGGTTACGTTAGATGTAATATTTGATGCGGGTTCTGGATCGTGATTACGATTCCTTTTCTTCAATGAACTATAAACTATTATACATTGCTCACCTTTATGATAGCTAAGTATATATTGCAACAAATCTGCGCTCATGCAGTTCCTCCACCTCCACGCTGTAAGAACACAGATAAGTCACACCATTACCATACTACACTGACGCGTTTCGAACCTAACCAGAGTTTATCCTCGGAGCAACACAACCATTTATCATGCTACTAGGTGTTAGACTAACGAACCAAGACAAAATTGGCATTGTAAATCTCCACTTTTTTTTTTAATTTTACACCCTGTTATTATTGTCCCTAACCATACCCTCTGCCTCACAGCGCAATGAGGAACTGTGCGAAGGAGACAGAGAACGAGCGGGATCACATCACGATGCCGAAGGGAGACGGCACGAACCCGCTGCCCGCGCGACGGCAGACGTTCTCAGACAGCCACGGGCGGGCTGGCTTGTCGAACGGTAAGTTCTATAAACTAACAGCACTGGGTCCTTAGAACTTGGCGAACGTATTGTAATCCATACATATTAAAAGTCATAATGTAACGATTGCCATAATGATCGTTTGTCATAACACTTTTTTTCTTAAAAGTTTTCAAGTGTTAAAATTTTCCTGATTGTTATTAAATAAACCTAAACAAACCTATAGAGTTCTTGATGGCCATTTTAGTTGTTGAAAATTTATGGCTTTAGAGAAAAAGAGTTATGGCGAATTATCATTACGACAAACATTTATTATGGCTTGAAATGTATGATCGCGAATGTTCGGACCGCACTTCCCAGTTTGTCTTGCCACCTGGATCGGGTTCTACTGTGTCATAGGCACGATATGTCATGAACAGTCCGAATAATTTCGGTCTTTCTTAAACAAATTCCTGAAGATGGTCTTACGAAAATGCCGAAACTAGTCGGTCCGTTCCCGAATAATGTAGCTAAGGTTTAGAGTAAGGATTTCTTGATGGTTGCGGGTTAGAAGTAAAATTAATGACGGAAGCGGAACTATTAAGTACTTTTGTTTGCCTTTAGTTGATATTTAAAAATAATGTTTTCTTGCGAGAAATATCGTGCAAGTTGTATTCATTGCTGTATTCAATTGAGTGCTTACAAGTCCACAGCTGCGCGGCTCCGCTGTGTATGCAACTTTAACAATATTTGTCGCGTCTTGTAAATTTGCAGTCCTAGGCGCGCTGACAGATAGTGTTGCAAATCACTTTTGACGGGTGGAGCGTTACAAGTATTGACACAAGGGCGGATCTACTGGGGTAGGGGGGGGAGTCATGGGGTTCATGACCCCCCTGGGCCCTGCACTTGGCTCTAGGAATATATACTTTTCTGAACTCTTTGATTTTAATAATGGAGAAGTGAATTTTAATTACAATGCGAAAAAAATATTTGAATCTGACGCCCCCCCCCCTAGCTACAAAGCTAGATCAGCCCTTGAATTATATTCCGCAGTAGGTTAAAATTGAGTTTTGGAAAATTATGTGTAAAATAGTTAAGTTTAGGGGCTGTTTCATCACCCATTGTTAAATTTTCTTTGACGAATAAATGTGATGCCGTCTCTGTCTATTCGAAGAAAACAAACAGAGACGGCGTCACATTTATCCGTCAAATAAATATAATCAATGGATAGTGAAACAGGGTGTTAATCTAAATTTTAAAATATTTTTAAATTGTATAACTATGCTCTTGTAGCTTATTTTGTTTAAGGGTTTTTGCCGCAAATAAGTTATTTACCTGTAGTTAGTGCGCTTCCGCTTAAGTTTTTACCACAATGTGACTAACCTAGCCTTAAATACGAGTAAGTAAACGGTCGTAAACTGCAACCGTAGTACAACCTTACCTCAGTAAACCATGTTGCAGCATTGTTTGTGTACACTCGCCTAGAAAACTGCAAAATCCTGTCCTACCATGAGAAACAAATCCTTACATCTTGTTCAATGTCTTTATTTAGATACAAAATTTCTACTGAAAAATCCTTTTCCTATATAGGAATTAACAGATATCCGTTGATTAGTGTGGCAGCAAAATGTAGTTTGATTTTCATTCTCATAATACAGTACCCGGCCAAGATTGCACATCGGTCTTTGGAAAGAGACTCGGCTAATTTCGGCTTCGTAGAGCATTGTCACACAACACTACTTATGTGACGTTTGTCATCTAAAACTTTCTTATGTGCTCGTTATTTTTAACCGACTTCAAAAAAGAGGATGTAGTCGGAAGTATTTTTTCACGTCTATTTTCACCACCGCGAATTCAGTACATTAAGTAACTTATTTTTAAGGGTGTTTGCAACAATTAAATTTAACAATCCCTTCTTATTTATCTACCTACTCTTATTGAAAATTTATTAGAGGCAGGTCATTGAACCGAAGTACGGACGATTTTTTTTTTGAAGTTCGTATTCGGTTCAAACCACATTCGGCCCATCTCTACTGGCTGTATCTTTATAATTTTTTGTTTAATTAACAAAAGAAAAAATACGTGTCCGACGCTTTTTGATAATTCAACTGACGAACTACTCAATAAGTTTTTTTTTAGGACAACTAGCCTATTGGTGTTGTTTTTTTTTTATGACCAAGATGTAAGGTATAAATTGGCACAAATCTATTGCAGAGAAAGGCCTGTGTGTTGGCTCATGCATTAGACAATGCGTGTGTTCAACAACAACTTACTCCATAGACGACTCGGCAGCCGCCATAGCGCCTCTCACACCAAGAAACGGTAAATGCACCTTACGCGACGGGCTAGGATGCTTCACCTGCTTATAGGGGCCGCAGTGATAAACCCTTTCAGCCCGACACTCACCAACGGCGGGCGCGGGTCGGGTCGGGTCGTGCGTGCATATAACCGCCATGTTAATACGCCCGTCGCCGGCCCGCGCACGACCCGCACCCGTCGTCTGCGTGCGTTGGGCTTTATACTTTAAAGAAATGTGCTTGTATTATATTGCGGTTTCAATCGATCGTTTATAAACTTGCTCCCCTTGCTGGCAGCTTTCTATCTCTTCGGTCAAACGTGAACCACATAGGATTGCAGCGGGTCGAGTACGTCAGGCCCATTTACGTGGCTGTATATGAACAACATCTGACGATAATATAGCCCAGTATTTAGAGAACCCCCGGGTCCGGGGTTCCAGGTTCCTCAGCGGGGATCCTCGGTCCGGGGAGATATTTGTATGAAAACGAATGTCTGTTCTCGGGTTTTGGGAGTTGAATATGTATTGTATTTAACAACATATGTATCTTATCTATTTAAGTATGTTTATCCGCTTAGTACCCGTAACAAGTTTTGCTTACTTTGGGACTATATTAATTGGTGTCAAGTGTCCCGTTACTTTAAAAAAAAGTATCACACCAATGGCGCTCGTGCGACCCGCTACGCGCCCGACGTCGGTGTGATTTTGTTCATATACAGCCGCGTAAACAGACCCGCCGCACTCCTGACCCGACCCGCTCCCGACCCGCTGCTAACAATGTGTGTACAGTCTAGGAATTTAATTCATAGGTCACGATAAAGCCTTTTCAAAAGAAAACTCATTACGACTTTCCTTGTTAATTAATGCGATGTCACTAAGACGTTTACTGTGAAATGGTTCCATGGTGGCCAATGAATTAAACTCCTTGACCGTACGCTTCATGACCCCTTAATGTAATGGACACGAATTTTCACTTGCATGGGCATACAAGGCTTTAAGGGCATAAAGCACGGGCTGGACGACATACGCAAGAGTCATACGTTTTTCTGACCACAAATCCGCCAATAAGTCGTATTTTAAAATGAAGTATTTAAAATATAAACGTCACTTCAGTAAGTAGGCCGTAAAGCCTATTTAAATGTTTTTAATACTCCAGCGCTTTTGGACAGACGAATTTAACAAGGATCCTGGCAAAACGTTTTTATTTTAATTAAAAATCAGATCACAATTTACCTAAAGACAAAGCAAAACAATAATATTCAAAAGATACAAATTATATCAGTTGAAACGGTTAATAGTTAAGCAATACTAACCGTCTTAAGGACGAATATGTAGTTCGTACGGTCCTACATAAAAGAAAAAAATATACGGCTGTTTAAAAGCTTTCTTCATCTCTTTTTTTCATTCATTCTATTATTGTTGGAGCTAAAGCCACTGATCCATCTTCATCGTGTCTTAGATTCTAATGCGGATCGCAATTTGTGCTACAAACACTTAGTAGACAGCTTGTCTTGCTCTCCCTCGGTATGTGTGAGCGAGATACTATGTCAATTTGAATCACTGCGGCAACTATGCAAGCGCCATGTCCAACTTAACGCGTGATCGCTAGAGGTCGCTACTGGGTCTAAAGCCCAGTTTAGACCCGCAAGAAAAATAGTGCATTCAATGATGTGACAGGCTAAATGCTGAGATTTGTTTGACAACTTTTACATTCACTTCACGTTGTGATTGGTTAGCTAAATGAGCTAATCGCAAACCAGACTGTAACGTCAAAAGGGCCCTGATACTAACGCCATCTAGCGACATTTTTGCCTGTCATGAAACCCTCATTGCGGCGCTCGATTGTTCAATTGTATGCAATTTGTAGGATTTTTATTGATTGTCTAAACTGGGCTTGTAATTATAGATTTATTATTGTTTTGTCATTAAAGTCAACGCCCAATAGCGACCTCTGTTGTGCTAATACGACCCTTCGTATCGCATTAAAAAATATTCGGCAAATTGTGGCTAACACGTAACTGAACTGGGGTCGAATTTAAAATCATATTTGTGATAAAACCATTCGAAATTGGTTAAATTCTGCGATGAATTTTAAATGCGCGTGGACTTAATTCTAGTTCATTTTCACTAGTAAGTAGCTAAAATTTTAATCTAAGCGGTAGTATTGAAGCATTACACAGATTTACACCATTTATTTGATATGGTACTTGTGTTTCAGAGATGTGTTTTTAAAAGTCGGCCCCCTTTATCTTTTGTAGATTATACTCGTTGTCATAAAAATACGGGGTATTGGAATCGTTAACGTGGTTGGCGAAGTTCGACAGAGAACCAAATGGTCAAAGTCAAAATATCATTATTTAATATAGGCCAAAAATCTACCACCGGTTCGGAAAAACCTCGAGAAGAATCCGGTAAAAACACAAAAGAGTATATATCTATTTTTAAAACAAATCCACAATTTAACTTAATGATAAAAAATAGTCAGTTAAATATAACGTCAAAGGCCTTTGTCCAGCTGTGGGACACCGTATAAGTTATTAAAAAAAACGTCAAGAAATATTTAAATTTTAAAATCTTTAGCTACTGATAGATTTTTTAAGACTTCAAGTAGAACTTACCCATCGAAAATACAAACTGAAACATAAATGCACAAAAAAACCAGAACGAGACCAGCGCTGGGAATCGAACCCAGGTCCTCAGCATTCCGTGCTGCGTGCTATACCGCTACACTACCACTGGACGGAATGCTGAGGACCTGGGTTCGATTCCCAGCGCTGTTCTCTTGTTCTGGTTTTTCTGTGCATCTATTTCAGTTTGTATTTTCGATTTGGATTTTACGGGATGACCGTAAAAGTAACAAAATTTGGAGTTGAAATAAAAAATACAAAAAGACTCCAAAAAACAATCTTAATCGAACTTACCCGACCATTCACTAAAATATAATGGATTTATTCTTTGATACCCTGCATTGTAAATATATAGTCTAGTTACTGGTTTAAACTTTGTTAGCCTCAAAAATGTTGAGTGGTTTCTAATGCAGCTTTACTCGATGCTCTTATGTGTGAGCGAGACGACGATATTCCCTCGCTTCTTCAGTGCTTTCTAACGTTTTGTGTTAACAAGTTATCGAACGAAATATACTTACCTGATTAAGTACTTTTAAGTTAACAGATAAATATATTTGACGTTTGACACGAATTTGATAAACAAAATTGTGGCTTGTACTCTGTTGTTTAATACTAGTATTGTATGTTAGGTTATTTATTACTAGTTTTCTGTGCAACCTAAATTAAATGTGAAAGCTTCCTTGCCGCTTTGGCTTACAATAAAAAATAAAAACTGCTTTAGCATAACACCACAAAATTTTATTGTAAATTTTGAAATTAAAACATTAACCTGTTATAGTATATAGGACGTTAAATAAGCTTTTTAATTACTTAGATTAATGACTACTAACGTTGCTTGTAAATACTTTAAGTGTATTTAGGTTTTAGGTTAAGGGTGCATTCACTGAAACAGACGCAGAATCGACCAATCACATCGTTGTCAGCAATGGAAGCACACTAAAGATTTCTTCAGTAAAATAATTATCTCCATAAACTTATTCTTTAGCTTAAACTTAGGTGTTAAGGCATTTTGAGCATTATGACTAATGCATTACGAGTGACGCGCATGATCATCGGTGTTGGATATTGACATATTCTCATGACATGACATCATGATGGAGGTACAGAAACATGGCATAGCAAATACTTGCAGTTCCTGGTGTGTAAAATCTGACCACTCGTTCTTGCTGGGCCTAATGCCCGGCTCACAGTATTTCAGTAAAAGCGTGCCAGTAGCGTGATACTGCGGTGCTCGATCTATTTTGTGTAACTCGTACGGATTGTGTCCCCGCAATGTATCTCTACTGGCACGATTTTACTGGAATAACGTGAACCGGGCATAAGTGTAGCAAAGTTAGTCCCGACACAAGTGACTATTGTTTTATTCTTAAGATGTAGTTGGCGGAGCATCGTTCTGCGGAGCTCCTTTGTTAAGTGGTTTCCTAGCTAGAGGTTATTTTCAATATGAATGTATTACTGCATTGCCTAAGCGAATTAGTGGTTGCGTTTGGGAAATACTGGAATTTTATTTGTGCCATGTTTTTGTAGATTTCTATCTTAACAGTGTACATAAGCGATGGTATTTTTAAATGGTGGTGGTAATTCACAATGTAATTATAGTAAAAACAAGGCAGATGAAGAACACTTGTCTTCCATAAAAACTAAGATGACAGTTGGAAATTATTAATCAATGAAAATATCTTGATTTTTTTAAATGACTCAGAAACTAAGCCATTTACTAAACCTAAAATGAGTTGTTTGAGACAGCAGCCATATCAACTGTCAAAGACTTGCAGTCGGTTTTTGGGATGCTGTAATCGGTACAGAGCATGTAGTGCTCACCCAGAACGAGAGATGGCGTTGTTTTCAATAACACTAGCGCAGTAGCGAACTTCAGAAAATTTACTAATTAATTAAAATGAAAACTTGGTAATACTGCTCTGTTTTATTTATCATAGTTCTAAAAATCAGGTTTTCAAGTTTTCATTAATATACGAAGTCGTAGATATCTTCACTGCCCTTTTGAATTCGTCACATTCTGCAACAGTTGTATCTATAAAAAATACCATCGCTTAAATCATATAATCAACCATCGCACCGGGTGTCGTTGGGTGCCATCTGTTTTACGTGTAGCTTCTCATGTCTTGTCCGCAGCCGAAAACCAACCGCCGAATAACTCACTAATAAACGATAAAACCGATCATCCTCGGCTCATAAAGCACCATCGAACCGTCTCTCTCCCAACTGGCTGCCCGCTCTTCCAAGAACCGCTCAAGATCGTCCACGAACGGACTCGTTCCGCACCTTTAACCGGGGACGAAGTAGATAGAGTCACTATCGAGCGCGCCGCAAGACACTCCTCTTGCAAAGCCGTCAATGGAACGGAAACGTCGACGAAGAAACCGCAATGGTGCCGGCGCGCTAGTACAGGCACACGCCTGTCCAAATTATCACCAGCGCATACAAAGAGTATGTATTACATGCATGCTTGCTATCATACATCAGCGCACTAACGCAAGTTGTAAGAGTTTTGGTAGTTGTAGTTTCGTTATAAGTTGCGGTTGGTACGGCTAGTAAGTTGTACCCTTGTCGCTTCAGCTTTGGATCTAGACTTGTCGTTTCTTTCATGGAAAAAAAATCCCGCAATGTAGGTACATTGGGTGTAAACTGAGGAAATTAGAGGTATTTGTGGGGAAACACTCCTCTAAGTAACCAGTGCGTGCATACTATAGACTATTTGACACTTATTAACCAAGGATTTTTCTGACAGGCTAGTTGACGTTTGTATCATGAGGCCCTTTTGAAGTCTGTGTTACGTTTGGGATTGGTTAACTAAATAAGTCAATCCCAAGCGAGACTAACGTCAAAGGCACCTCACGATGCTAACGCCATCTAGCGATGTTGTTGTAACGAAATGTTAAAACTCAGTTTCGGTAGATTTTGTTCGGCAAAGCTGGAACTACGTCACTTGTTAAAGAATCCATTTGGATTTATTCCAAGGCTCTTAAAAAAAATACCACGCTCCAATCATGGTGGGCATGTTAGGGTACCCAGTAATGGACAGCAAAAGTACAATGCCTTATAATCCACAATACATAGACTTTACCAGTATGACCATCAGATGTCGGATAGTGTATAAGTAAGATTGCAGGTGGTAGGACCTTGTGCAAGGTCCGCCCGGATTGCTACCACCATCTTGCTCGCTAATCCTGCCGTGAAGCAGCAGTGCTTGCACTTTTGTGTTTCGGCGTGGAGAGTAAGACAGCCGGTGAAATTACTGGCACTTGAGGTATCCCATCTTGGGTTGGCAACGCATCTGCAATACCCCTGGTATTACAGGTCTCTATGGACGGTGGTTATCTCTTACCATCAGGAGACCCACTTGCTCGTTTTCCTTCCAGTCAAATAAAAAAAAAGTAATAAAAATGTAGTGTGGGTACGTTTCTTAAAATTTGGGTTTTAGAAAAAAAAAACATAATTGTTTCCTGTCCATGAGTGGTGCCGTCACCCCTAATGGCTTTTTATTAGAGCTGTTTTTTTGGATTGGTAACTGTCGAATAGCTTATTGGTTGGCACGACCCACGTAGACCCTTCCCTTCCACTGTTGCTGGGGGTTCATTATATGTGGAAATTTCACAACAAACGTACTGTTCCTGTGGGATACAACCAGTTTCCTTTACTTCGATAACTACAAGTATACGGCACTCCGATTCGACGCTTAAGTGGCTTGGGTGACTTTGTAAGTAAAAAAAAACACAGCCTTCATATTGTGTTTTTGTATTTTTTACTAAAACTATGATCACTTACTAATTTAAGTTATATTATTAACGTTATTTTATTGTTAAATAAGTACTAAAAGCACGCTTTTGCTATTGTTTTTAATATAGTGTAAGATACCTATTAACTTTCCAACTAACTTTGAATTTGAATTTCGTTTCGTATGTTGTCAACTTGCTTTGTTTCGTATATTGTACCATTGTACAGGAAATGCTGTTGTTGTATGCTTAAATTTGCCATTTGTTTTATATTTATATTTTCTTATGAAGCATGATAATCCCTTCCAAACTGTAACATTTAGTATAAGTATTTTGTTCGTATAATGCATTTTTTTTATCATTTGAAACCAAGCGTTGAAATACGATACAAGTAGAACAAATAGAAAGCAATACGTTATCTTTGACATCTTCAAAAAAACTTTAAAGGATTCTGGAATTCGACACTTTTTTTATAAACATTTTTTTTTAAATAATTTATTGTGATGAAAGTAAAGTTGCCCTAGGTTATTAACAATGTTTTCCTTCTACGAGTTTAGCTCATTTCAGATGTATCTAATCTCGCTCGTGAAATCCCAAAAACTCAGAGGTGCTAACCGGGACTTAACCCCACAACCCTCTGCTTGAGAGACCAAAAAACAATTTAATCTGCATTCAAAGATATTTTTTAGTATTTTTTTTTTCAAATAAGAAAGAAAGAAAGAAAGATTTATTTGGTTCCATCAGTACCACCACCGTAAAGTAATAAATAAGACTAAAACTATCAATAAAAACTAAATTACGTGGTACACGACAGGGCACCAAAAAGGCTTCCTCTCAGCATATGTGCACACGTAATGTACAGCAACGCTGGTGTTCTGTATAGCCCACACGTTATAATACATACGTATGCATGAGCTAGTTCCTTTGCCCCAGTCGAAAGACGGAGAAAGAGAAAAAAATATAATAGACAAACAAGAACAACATGTTATTATAACATCTTAGAAGCATGGTAAAGTCAAGGAAAAGGCTAAGTCATTTTGATGAAAACTGAAATTACACAATTTACCTCGCTGGTTATAAACAAAAAACCAGAAAATATTACGAACATCCCTGTTTACATTAATTTAGTAAAATCGTTCGAGTAGCGATACACTACGAGGTTACAATCCTAACTAGATCCTATACAACGATATGCAAAATTTGTATATTGCCGTCCCGCTGACGCTAACATTCTTTAATACGAGTGTGAGAGGGACGGTACGATACGAACTTCGATTTTCGAGTTGCACGAGATCGATCGAGCACCGCAGTGTCATGCTACTGGAACGATTGTACTAGAGTAATGTAAACAGAGTGTAAACGCAACTTAACATAAGTTGTTGCAGTGTTACGGATCTGTTGAATCATGTTTTTCCATCGTATTTTGTCATATAAATGCGTATTTATCTTGCAATTAGCACCAGTAAACGTCAGTAAGCTAGTTGAGAATGCGAACAAATACGAACGAAAATACGACGGCAAAACATTATTTAATACATCTCGCTGCTTAAAAATAAAAGAGCCACAAGTAATAAAAAAATATCACAATAATAGCATTTCAAATGCTATATAAAATGCGTTTTTAGGGTTCCGTAGCCAAAATGGCAAAAACGGAACCCTTATAGTTTCGCCATGTCTGTCTGTCCGTCCGCGGCGTTGCTCAGGGACTATCAATGCTAGAAAGCTGTATTTTTGCACGAATATATATGTTACCTATGCCTACAAAATGGTACAATAAAAAATTGGAAGACAATGTTTTTTTAGGGTACCTCCCATAGACGTAAAGTGGGGGTGTTTTTTTTTCTCATCAAAGCTTGCAGTGTGGGGTATGGTTAGATAGGTCTTTTAAAACCATTAGGGGGTTGTTAAAACGATTTTTCGATTCAGTAATTTTTTTACAAAATATTCAACTTTAAAGTGCAAATTTTCATTAAAATCAAATGTCCCCTTGAATAAATTCAGGATGGTAGTAAGTATATCAAACTTACAAGGAAAACTACAACGGTTAAGTTGTCTTGAGAATTATTATTAGTTTAAGAGTAAATAGCAGCCTAAGGTTTAAAATATACCTATCTAAACTTGGAATATTCCGTACAAGATACGAAATCCTTAGAAAAATATTACTTAATTTTTTCGTAATGGCTACCGAACCCTATTTCGGGCGTGTACGACACGCTCTTGGCCGGTTTTTTGTTTGTTTTTTAAGCATCTATCTTTACTCTGCTGATTCCACACTGTATAATTGTTGGTCCAAACAGCGCGGTTTTTTCCAGACGCAGCGGGCCCGTTCAGGAATCGTTGCGACAGCATGCCGTCGCGCGCCTGCGCGTCGCTCGAGGCGGACCGGCCGCCGACGCGGCATACGGAACTCATCGAAGGTAAAGCGTGTTATGATATGAATTCCACCTTACACAGGGTAAATAGCTTGACAAGAAACCTGAGAGAGACGAAAAAAGTTTGTTTAGTATTCATTAAATTAAGTAAAGTGTTGTGTATTCGAATCCCGGTTGCCACGTGACGGCTTTGCCTATTGTGGGACCAGGCAAGCTGTTTGTAAAGGGATACTTTTTTTTAATAAACTATTTTTATTTCTTTTTATTTGAATTTGAACCTTATGGCTCAAAATGGGGACGTATCAGAATATCGGAAAATTAATCCATACTTAATATTATAAATGCGAAAGTGTGTTTGCATGTTTGTCCGTCTTTCACGCCGTCACGGAGCGACGGATCGACGTGATTTTTGGCATAGATATAGTTTATGGGCCCGAGAGTGACATAGGCTACTTTTTATCCCGGAAAAATGCACAGTTCCCGAGGGAACAGCGCGCGATAACCGAATACCGCGCGGGCGGAGCCGCGGGCAAAAGCTAGTATATCTAATCGACGAAAGTCTACGGTCAAGATATCGAAAGTAGGTTAGGTCACGTTCGATATTTTGACCGTCGATATTTTAACTGGCAGGACTGGACGTGTCGCGCGATGAGACTGATACAGTGGCGGAGTGGCACCGCACCCCGCGGATACCAGAGGAGCCTGATTACTGCGAGATGGGGCCGCGGGAGCTCTTCAGGTAAAAGAGTCGTTCATACATACCAATGTTCATTTCTATTTTCTCGAGTTGCGCCGCCATAACTATCCCTGCTTACTTTTTTTTATGGGTTTTACGGGATGACCGTAAAAGTAACAAAACAATTTGGAATTGAAATAAAAAATACAAAAAGATTCCGAAAAAGCAATCTTAATTTGATTGCTTAATAACGACATCTCTTGTCCGGGTGAGCGGTTAGTTCCAATGGGGTGCTGAAAGTTTCTCGATGAGGACACCATAGATGTCGCTAGTGTCGCTGCTTAAGTGACTAAATAAGAAAACAAACAAGCTGAGATATGTGGTGCATAGGAGAAATTCGTGTCTGTATCACTGTCCAGTGGTGGCGTAGTGGTATAGCACGTGGCACGGAATGCCGAGGATTTGGGTTCGATTCCCAGCACTGGTCTTATTTTTCTGGTTTTTCTATGCATCTATATTTCAGTTTGTATTTTCGATATAGACCGGGTCGAATGGAGGACATGGGGGAAGCTTTTGCCAAGCATTGGGACACCTCTATATAGGCATTTAAATAATAATAATTGTCCCGAATAAATGTTTTTTCTTTCTTTTTAATAATAACACTTAAAACTGACCGTGATTGACCCCTATCTCACCTGATGACTTCCACTTTTGTTGTATTATTTCGATCGAACTGTTGCTTTTAGTTTCAGATGGCTTTTACGGCTTACCGGAGATCTCTATCTATCTATTATATTCTATTCTAAGGATGAACTCACTTCAACTATTATTCCCAACCCTGCAGCAAGCTCGCGCGCGAGTCAGCCCAGCACTCGCGGACGTCCTCGATGGGCGCGTCAGAGACTTCCCCCGACGGCGTCGCCGACGGCTACCTCCCCATGGCACCAGACAGCTACCTACCCATGGCGCCGGATAGCTACGGCGCCATGATGGCCGACGGGTACCTGCCTATGGCGCCGCTGGACCATGGCCTAGTGTCAGCGTCTAGTGGTTCCGTGTGTAGTGGGACGCCTTCCACTGATCCTCGGTTTAGGTAAGGATGATACTTCTGTCTTTGGTCTTGTGCGTTAGATATTATGGGGCCGTCGAAGTGGTCAAAAACATCGGAACGTGCACTTTATTCTCAAGGCGTTCATGTTTCGGTGTTTTTGGTCACCTTGGCCGCTCCGAAATATCTGATGGCGATTGTACAGTAGTGTTACAAATTATTGACCCAAGAGCCCGCGACGGCCAAGCTTTCGTTTTTTTATAAAAGCTGAAAATGAGTTTTTTTTATATAGCTTTCCTAATATTTTTCGTCAGGTGTTCAAACATAGTATGTATGTATGTAAATACTTTATTGTACATAAAACACAAAAATAATACAAAAAAAAACAACAAAACAAAAGAGTACAAAGGCGAACTTATTCCTAAAAGGGATCTTTTCAAGCTAGTTTAGGTTAGCTTAGGAAAGGAAAACTTAAAGATAGGCGAACAGTAATTTATGCACAGTGAGAAGAAAGGAATAGGTATATAACATATAAATAAAAACACACACATAGTTTAAAGGTGTCTGGCGGGGGATTTCTCAATTTCAACTCCTTTTTAGCTTTTACATTATAAAGGTCTAGTCGTCGCGAGCTCTTGCTCTATAACAGTTATAGATCGATTCACAAGATCTGGCGTGAATTATATTCTGGATTAAATACGATCGGATACTAGTTCAGACGTTGTTTGCAGCGAGTACCAGCTAGAGCCGGCGACGTCACACATCGTGGACGCAGACGAGCGGCCGCCGCGCGCCTACAGCGTGGGCTCGCGCCCCGCGCCGCCGCGACCCGACGTCACAAGGCTGCGCGCGTACAGGTATGTGACCCTATATACCGGGGGCCAAAAAAGGATTTTTGTATTTTAGTGCTGGCAACCCTAAAAAAAAATTATTTATGGTTTAAGATATTTATTTTCTCAAAAGAATATAAACATTCACTTACAGAGAAAAACACTAATTCTAAAAAATGGTTTGGAAAACAGTGCGTACTTATCTTAGAGTACGATTTGACAGCTGAATGTTTAGGGTTTGTAAAAATGGCGGGTTATGCGAAAGATTAACGTGTTTTTATTATTGAACAATATTTCATAAGAAGTTAGGCGTGTACGGTTCGAAAATTCCGTGCAAAATGTGGTCGGAATATTGACTTGACTTCATCAACTGTGAACAGAGTGGTTGCAAAATTCAGGGAGAGTGGATCAATTCATGATGTTCATTCCACTGGTCGTCCAAAAACAAGCCGTTCAAATGGCAATGCTTTAAAAGAGGAAATTCGACGCTGCATTGGATAAATTCAGCCGCATCTATGCAAAATGGTCATAGAAAATTTTGACAAAAGAGTGCGTGTGTGCCCGCAAACCTAGGAGGACATTTGCCTCACGTATTATTTCACAAATAACCATATTTTATGTATTTCAAGATTTTATATACAAATATATTATAACGAAAAAAAAATGTGTTTTTCATCAATTTCAAATCTTGCGTTCCTTTTTGGGACACTCTATAGTTCTACAACTTATCTTCTCATTTACGCTTCGATCCCGTAGCGAAACTGAGATTATTTATAAGACCTAAAGTGAAGCACCACGTCTCAGCCGCAAGTCATCACTGTAGCCTGTACTGTGCATGCCTTACAAACATTTGGTCTGACTGTGTTTGGTCTGTGTGCGCAGCGTGGGCGCGCGCAACCGCCCCCCGCCGGCGCCGGCGCCCCTGCCGGTGCGTGCGGCGCGCGCGTCCTCGTCCGCGCCGCTGCTGCCGCGCGCCTCCGCCGACGACCTCATGGAGCTGGACTTCAGCCACCACCCGCCGCCGCCCAAGCACCAAGCCAAGGTACCCAAACCGACACTAAAATACCTACATGTAGATAGATACATTGACCACGTTCCACTTAACGTCCGCAACGACCACGACCGCTCAAATGAGGGCTATCGTTTTTTGTCTCACTAGATGGCGCACTGTTGCGTGAGGTTTTTAAATATGGCTTTCAAAGTCTGTTATTACGGGCGTGAAAACAAAGTTTAGATTAAAATCATATTTAATACACCTTAAAACCGTACCATAAAAATATCGAGCATGCCGCATTGTTGCATAGTCCCCGTTTTGTTCGGAAAAAAAGGAGGACAAAGGTTTCCGAAAGACAAAACTGTCTCAAAACACAGACATTCATTGCCCCGGAACGCATATTTGCCATAATTAATTTCAGATATTGCAAAATATTCACAAAATTATTCTAATTATAAATAAACCCGCGTAGCTCACCCAAAAACTATGAGATTTGACATTTCGGAGACCTCACGCTACACTAGCGCCTCTAGTGGCGAATTCATTCGCGATAGCCCTCATTGCCGTTCCACTAACGAAAAAAAGGCCGCGGGCGTTGTGGGCGAACGTTATTAGTGGAACGCACATCTTGAGCGCTGTATGCTTGTAATATGACGGCATGGTGAAAACGTGCTGTGACAGTAAATATTTCGTATACTTAGTATTGGAGTAAAGTTTAATTCGACATGGATTCCCGTGCATTTATGGTTGCGTTCATGACAAAACGAATGAGAAATAGTAACTTGAAAAGTTCATCAATTTCTACTTCTTCTTTCATCGACTGATATTCTGTGAGCGTCGTGGGAGCGACGCGGTCACCAACAGTGACGTTATCTATGACGTCGAACGATCGCTCGCGACGACCACGGGCCTTAGAGAGATATATAGAGCGTTGCGGTCGTTACAGACGTTTAATGGAACGTACCCATTGTGTTTGCCGGTAAATAAGGAATTACGAACGAGACTATTAGAGCCCGAAGTCGAAGAGTGTGACATACAATGTTTTTCATTACATTTGCCATCAGCTCAACATCTGCTCGCCCAGTAACTCAACAACTCTGAACGATGAACCCTGAAACAATCTGAACGGTATCCACCACCACCGTGAGTAGCGGGGTTCACTAATGTTTCGTTTGGCAACCTGATTCATTTCGCAAGTTTTCATTTCGCGACTGTTTAATATTTCTGAAACTTTAAATATTTCAGGATTTTTATAAAACTAACCTAACCTAAAGGGTGCTACACGATGGCCCTGAAATGAATCCTGAAATATTCACAGTTTTAGACTTTGCAAAATGAATCAGGTTGCCAAACGTTAGTTGCGAAATGAACGGATATCGAGTAGCGGTAATACCCAACCGGGTTCTGCGCTGGACATCTGATATGGCATTTCGGCAGCTGTCGCGAAACCCGACACGTGTAGGTTCTGGAACATCCGGACATATCATCCGTTTCCTAAAACTCCCCTGTTCCAAAATAACAGTTTCTTCAAAGTGTCCTATACCCAAGCCGTGGTGGCTGAGTGGTTTGACCTATGGCATCTCAAGCAGAGGATCGTGGGTTCAAATCCCGGCTCGCACCTCGTTGAGTTTTTCGAAATTCATGTGCGGAATTAGGTACATTTGAAATTTACCACGAGCTTTACGGTGAAGGAAAACATCGTGAGGAAACCTGCACAACCTGCGAAGCAATTCAATGGTGTGTGTGAAGTTCCCAATCCGCACTGGGCCCGCGTGGGAACTACGGCCCAAGCCCTCTCATTCCGAGAGGAGGCCTGTGCCCAGCAGTGGGACGTATATAGGCTGGGATGATGATGATGATGATGATCCTATACCCAACCTTGTTTCCGTTATCGTGACAAGCAAGTTCTATAGCTTATATAACTGAAAACAATGATGTGTAATTGCCAATACTACATCGTCCAGAACTGCTGATGGTGCTGATACAGTATAATATCATGAGATTTTTCTCGCTTGACACTTCTGACAACATAAATATACTCAGCGGTACAAAATTTGGCCCACTCTCCATACAAAATTACCTATTATTGCATACATTTGAGGGCCAAATGTTTTGCCGCTCATTATAGTTGCAACCAAAATCCTCACAGTTGCAACCGCTACGTGGTGCTGCCGTCGTGCACGGTTCCAATATTCACACCCACCATCCATTGAATAAAGATTTACAGCCTTATTCATAAAACTTAACAAGCCTATGTTAACTAACAAATGCTTTGTCCCTTTCTAACAAATACAAATGTCGAAGTGACAGATAAGGACAAACGAATTTTAGCGGCATTTTAACTAAAATAGGTTTGATTGTCGTTTATGAATAAGGGGGTTAGAAGATTAGAGCTTTGAGCGCGCCGAAATGTGTCAACTCCGAAATGAGTGAGCTCATTTGGAATCATGGCAGAATAGTGATAACCATTTCAAGGTCTCTCCACATCTATTGACTTGGAATCGGCTTAAGCAGGTCAAAAACTCTTTCATCATCATCATCAGCCTACAGCAGTCCACTGCTGGACATAGGCCTCTTCCATGGCGCGCCACAACACTGTCTTCAGCTCCTCGCATCCATCCGCCGCCAGCGACCCTCTTAAGGTCGTCCGTCCACCGTGCCACACCGTGCAGTCATGTCATTCCGAGACCAGTTACAGTCGGTGGCGCCACACTCAAAGTTGTGCCTGAGTATGTATATCTTGGTCAGACTGTACAACTCCGTAGAAACAGCTTCGAGAAAGAGGCTAATAAGCGAATACAGCCGGGCTGGGCTGCTTTCCGGAAACTTCGGCATATCTTGGCGTCACACATCCCTCAGTGCCTAAAAACGAAAGTCGTCAACCAGTGCGTCCTACGAGTTTTAACCTACGTAGCCGAAAAACTCTATGTCCACGAAATAAGAGCGAAAAAGACGTCGATCGGCTCGGCTGACGCGAAACGACGGGGAGAGATCTTTTTCGATCATATTTATTTATTTATTTATTCTGGAGAACCAACAGCTTTAAACATACAGATTAAAAATAACAATAGATACAGAAAGCCAATTACAGGTTCTCGCCGGTAATAGCAGTGTAGGTATAAATAATAGCAGGGACAGAGTTCACTTGGGCACAAAGAAAGTAATAATAATACTAATAACATCAACACTTAAGTAATGACGAATTGACAGAGAAGTATTATACTTAGATTAAATTGAATTAATTTACAGCATTAACGATAGAAAAAGGTCTTAAGGCCCTAAGGCACGCTCTCAAAATAATAATTCACCAGAGTACGTCTCAAGCTACGGGTGGTAGGTAACATTGAACACGTCAATATCAAGCTCCTTAGTAAGGTTGTTTAATTATCTACTTGCACGTATACGAAAACTGTTCCGCCTATAGTTAGAAGATCCGAGAGGCACAGAAATAGGTGGCACATGTCTTTTCGGTCTGGACGGAGTGTTGAAAGATATATTAGCGAGCAGCTGTTCGAGTGTTGATATTGTGTGGACGTAAAGCGTGTTTTGGTCGTCTGAAGCCGATTCTGCGTCGATAGATGTGGGGAGACCCTTATGCCTTCGCAGCGAAAAAGTGTAGTAACATTAGATGCCACAGCGCGATACTGAGAAAGTTGTGCTATCTCTTTCTATCTCACGGTAAATGCCATTCTAAATCCTTGGCATTGCTCGCACAGGTGATAGTGTCCCGGACGCCGCCGTCGTCTGGGTTCCTGCGGCCGCGTCCCGCGCCGGACGAAGACAGCGCCGGCTACGTGGAGATGCGGCCCGGCGCCGGCGCGCTGGGGCTGTCCCCGCCGCGCCAGCCCGCCACGCCCGAAGGCTACGTCGAGATGCGGCTGGGCTCCAGGTGCATCCCCCTACCTTCAATTGTGTTCCATGCATATTTCCTATTATACCAACGTTGAATCCCCGACCTTAAAATTTGTTCCATGCATATTCCTATTATATCGACGTTGAATCCCCGACCTTAAAATTTGTTCCATGCATATTTCCTATTATATCAACGTTGAATCCCCGACCTTAAAATTTGTTCCATGCATATTTCCTATTATACCAATGTTGATTCCCCGTGTGGTGTCGGGTTAAAATTACATCTCTCCATTTCTTCCGTCGATGTCGTAAGAGGCGACAAAGGATATAGGTTAAGGTATACCGTAGGCGACAGGCTAGCAACCTGTCACTATTGTACCGTTTTTGTCAAACTTAAAATCTTAAAATTTGTTTCATGCATATTTCCTAATATACCAATGTTGAATCCCCTACCTTAAATTGTGTTCCATGCATATTTCTTATTATACCAGCGTTGAATCATAGTAAAATAGGAGAAGTAAGTTCACTAGAAACAAAAGTACATCGCGTGGCTTAAATGTGTGCGCACCGGTTGGCGCCGGTACGCACTACGCACGCACCCGCCGCACGCACACACTGATAATAAGGAGGATTCAGTTTTCTGTAGCCAACTAGTCAAGGCTGCGCTGCCGTCGGTGCCGTACGTTTTGATTTTAGCTCGCTCGTCTTGAGCTTGATCACCTTTTACGTTCGCGACGTTCGCGTACTTGTATTTACGTATTTTTGTATTAGGTATAGTTGTAAATTAGTAGTACATACGTAGATAGTTTCGTGCAAGGACAAATGAAAAAATAATAGATACCTATAAACAATATAGTTATAGTACTTACATAATTATGTGTAGGTAAACATGAGTAGTATGTACACAGTTCGCCATCGCCACTCCAGCGAATTTATAAATATTTGTTTTAAATTTAGTATAATAATAATAAGGCGGCATAGAATCTTTCTTTGTCTAGACAGACGTAAGACAATTTTATGTTAACTTTCGTACTAAATTGATTTGCCGGAAGGTAATTAATCTAAAAATAGACATCGACAACCGTAAGCGTCCGCGCCGGAGTAGGCAGTTAAGTCTGCTAAACGGTCGGAGTTTACATACTTTTCCTATTTTACTATGGTTGATTCCCCTCGTTCCAGGACCCCCCTGCGGCCGCCAGTGCTTGCGTCCCCGCCGCAGAGCCGTGCGCTGCTCCCGGACGCGCTGTTCCCGGACGCGCTGTTCCCGCTGCCAATGGAGGAACTCGCGCCCGAGCCCGAGCCCGAGCTCGAGCCCGAACCCGAGCCGGAGCCCGAGCCCGAGCCCGAGTTGGAGCCCGAGCTGGAAATGCACCAGCCCCTCACCACGCTGAGGGAGATCTCCGAGGAAGGCGCGAGGAGGTGAGTATTTTTTAGACTAGTAGCTAATTTTGGTTTATAAATGAAAATGCCTTGTAGATTAAAGAAAGAAGACGATGTCATGTTATTTTTCCAGTGGTTAAAAATTAAAATTATGTATTTCTGTTACAAAAGTACAAATCTTACAAATAGCCGACGTTTCCTTGTAAGTTATTTGTAATGGTGTGGAGCGGGGTTCGTTTCCTAGCCCAGTCTCAGATCAAATATAAACTAAAGATAGGGCGCTGCGAACAACGAAGTGAGGCCGGTCAAACTACACCAATCCGTGCTAACACAGTGGCACGCACACACTTGCAACTAAACTACACCAAAACCTTATTACTTAACATAAAACGTCAACACTAGTGTTGCCATTATAATATTGTAGTTACCCCATTAGGTATTGGGTAAAAGCCGCCTATGTAATATAATCTTTTTTTATTAATTCTATTCTATATTAACACGGCTTAAAACGTGAGAAAGTGACATGCAACGTAGTTATTTGGTTCTTGTAAAAGGTTATCAACTTTTTTTACTGTAGTAACTGTATCAAAGTGTGAAAGTAATTAAAACGCTATACAAACGTTATTCAACGGTAACGATATTTATGTAATATCGGGGTACTAAGAATTATTATGGCGACACCGGCCTACGCACACATGTTTATAAAACCGGCCTCACCGGGCGTTTCACCGCGCTCCATCTTTACTTTTTATTTGATCTGAGGGCCGAGTTTACCTTTTCAGATAGTAGGTTAAGGGGCTGTTTCACCACCCATTGATTAATTAACTGACGGATAAATGTGATACTGATGCCGTCTCCGTCTATTCAAACAAAACAAATTAAACAAATTATTTGTATGCCTGTGGGCGAAACATAGTGATACCAGTAATTACGCTATACCTAACACCTTGTGTATATGTAACCACCTATGTTTATCACAAACAGAGACGGCATCACTTCCGTGAAATAAATTTAATCAATTCATGGTGAAACAGGGGGTATAACTTAAAAGACGAAAAACCAATCTCTAAAATTTAATTACGTGCATTGGTTCGTTAATTATGTAAATTAATGGTACAATTGAAACTATTAATAAAGTAAAAGTTGTTTCTTTTTAAAAAGAATGTCCATGTTTTATTTTAAAACGAAACAACATTTTTGTTTTTTACGTTTAGTTCAAATTATAGTTATTTGTTATGCAAGGCTGGAAAGTGACTGTTTGGCACGAGTGCTTATATTGAAACCTGAGCAAGCGAAGGATTCTAGGATTGAAAGAATCCTGAGCGTAGTCGAGGGTTTCAAAGGCACGAGACGCTAAACAACTTTACAAAGTCCAAGTAAAAATTCAGCTTTCTAGATCCAGGGTTTGGGTTAGACGTTGATAAGTGAGTGAGCCAGTACTTTTTACATTTCATTATGCAAGTAGCTAAACCTACTCAAAGTTAAAATAATTATTACTAGAATTGGTAATTTGACGTTGTGAATAGTAGGTGCGTTCTGAATTTAACCACATCTCTATCTACCTATTTGTCGTTATTTTTGTGAATAAAGACGAAAAAACTTATATATTAATAGAACAAAATGTCAATAAATGTTATCTATTTTTTTGGTATTTATAAATAACAACAATAATAACAATAATGAAAACACTTACGCATTTATATTAATGAAAGAATTTATTAATTTTTAAGAAAGCTTTAAGAAAAATTTAGAAGGAAGCTTTTTCAAGCTAGTGAGGTGAAAAATAATTTATCATAATGATAACAGGAAAATTTACTGGCAAGGAAAAGTTTTCCTTCAGTATTAAGAGTACACTCAGTATGTTCATCCACTGTATTGTCCCGTGATATTAATTGTACGTGTCGTATTCGCTACGTCGTCGTAGCCCCAGCCGCGGAGCCCGCCAAGCGCCATCGTCGTTCGTACTGCATCTCTGCAGCCGGCAGAGCAGCCGCGCCGGGGAGCCCGCCAAGCGGGACGGGCCCACCATCGTCAAGGTAACACCACCTCACCGTACTGCATCTCTGGCAGAGCAGCCGCGCCGGGGAGCCCGCCAAGCGGGACGGGCCACCATCGTCAAGGTAACACCACCTCACCGTACTGCATCTCTACACCCGGCAGAGCAGCCGCGCCGGGGAGCCCGCCAAGCGAGACGGGCCCACCATCGTCAAGGTAACACCACCTCACCGTACTGCATCTCTACACCCGGCAGAGCAGCCGCGCCGGGGAGCCCGCCAAGCGGGACGGGCCCACCATCGTCAAGGTAACACCACCTCACCGTACTGCATCTCTACAGCCGGCAGAGCAGCCGCGCCGGGGAGCCCGCCAAGCGGGACGGGCCCACCATCGTCAAGGTAACACCACCTCACCGTACTGCATCTCTACAGCCGGCAGAGCAGCCGCGCCGGGGAGCCCGCCAAGCGAGACGGGCCCACCATCGTCAAGGTAACACGACCTCACCGTACTGCATCTCTACAGCCGGCAGAGCAGCCGCGCCGGGGAGCCCGCCAAGCGGGACGGGCCCACCATCGTCAAGGTAACACCACCTCACCGTACTGCATCTCTACAGCCGGCAGAGCAGCCGCGCCGGGGAGCCCGCCAAGCGAGACGGGCCCACCATCGTCAAGGTAACACGACCTCACCGTACTGCATCTCTACAGCCGGCAGAGCAGCCGCGCCGGGGAGCCCGCCAAGCGGGACGGGCCCACCATCGTCAAGGTAACACCACCTCACCGTACTGCATCTCTACAGCCGGCAGAGCAGCCGCGCCGGGGAGCCCGCCAAGCGAGACGGGCCCACCATCGTCAAGGTAACACGACCTCACCGTACTGCATCTCTACAGCCGGCAGAGCAGCCGCGCCGGGGAGCCCGCCAAGCGGGACGGGCCCACCATCGTCAAGGTAACACCACCTCACCGTACTGCATCTCTACAGCCGGCAGAGCAGCCGCGCCGGGAGCCCGCCAAGCGGGACGGGCCCACCATCGTCAAGGTAACACCACCTCACCGTACTGCATCTCTACAGCCGGCAGAGCAGCCGCGCCGGGGAGCCCGCCAAGCGGGACGGGCCCACCATCGTCAAGGTAACACCACCTCACCGTACTGCATCTCTACAGCCGGCAGAGCAGCCGCGCCGGGGAGCCCGCCAAGCGGGACGGGCCCACCATCGTCAAGGTAACACCACCTCACCGTACTGCATCTCTACACCCGGCAGAGCAGCCGCGCCGGGGAGCCCGCCAAGCGAGACGGGCCCACCATCGTCAAGGTAACACCACCTCACCGTACTGCATCTCTACAGCCAATTGGGATGTCACAATTTTTGACAACATACAATAAATCGAAAACCATTCGGAGAAATAGGCTTTGTGAAGCGTTTTCAGAAATCAGATTCCAAAAATGTGATAAACAGAATTAAATAAACAAAATTTAGGTAATGACCCTCATTTGACCCCTGCAGTGTCTCGTCACAAAGGCAGTTATAAAGCAGGTCTACACTCTTAAGCAAATTGACAGTTTGAAATGTTGTTGTCCTGCTTATAATAGCAAAGAATGACAAAGATAGAACTTTAATCACATGATGCGCACCCGGCTTTAAACAGTTGTCAATTATCGTAAAGTCCGAAATGTATACGAGTATTTCCAATGTATTTTTACAAATTAAATGATTAAATTACTACGTTACAAGTAAATACAAAAGAATTTTAATATCAGATTTTAATAAAAGATATATATTTATTGCGTTTCGTGTGCTCTGCCTACCCCATTTGGGAATACAGGCGTGATGTTTGTGTGTGTTGTGTATATATTTATTATCACACTATTAAACAAACATAGGAATTATCGAAGCTAAAAGAAGATAAATAAATAAAACTATTTGTCATGGTCCATTTAGGACCCTAAGGCGTGCTTGTATTATTGTCAAATTGTAATGCCACAGATTATGTTATGCACGATCTGAATTTTTAAAGGCAATGGAACGTGGCTGTCTCACTGTGACGTCATCCAGCGTATTTCGTAAAAAAAATATAAAAAATTAAATACTCATCCAAATTCAAAATCAATGAAAATGGTATCTTAAAATATCCTATTCTTTCCAAAAATAAAATAAAAACTATAGGTTATTTTTTTTTTGGTGCATCCCAATTGAGGTCGTCTATTTTTTTTAAATGTTTAGCGAATCGAAAACCATTTCTAGATATATTTTTTTTAAATCGTTTCCAATCGGTTTTTTCATGTATCTAGAACGTGGTAGAAATGTTAAGACTACTAATACTCTGTCGTTGTCAATTCGTGTTTGAACTTTGACTTGGAAAGTTTGGATCGTTTGAAATTGTCAGATGGCAGAAACGTAGGTTTAGCGATTAGGTACTAAAGTGTAATGTAAAGTGTAATTCTCAATCCCTAGGGCCAAATTACCTTTCAGGGCCTAAGTACCCCGACCTTACGCTATATCTTTTTGTAGTGTACTATATTTTTTATACATTGGACTGGAAAATACTATATTTGACCAAAAAATAGTTGGCAACCTTACTATAGTACTTTTCGGATAGGATGGGTACGGTGACACTTGCGTTTTTCCATTCCACGCCATGAACGTTTCCGGCCAATAATTTATAAAAAAATATACTTGAATCCCTAAAGAACAAAAAAAAAAGATCTCTTTACTTTAAAATATTTCGTAATAATAAATAAACAAAAATCACTTAAAAATATATTATTATTATGTTTTAAAACTAAAAAGATAAATTTTAATCTCGTCAACTTTCATAGCGTGAAACGGAAGTCTATTTCAATACAGTTTGACTTTGCTTATCGTCCGAATCGATTCCACAATCTTGTCAAATCGTTTGACTCGCATCATTCGTCAATGAGTACGAGAGCGAAGGTCCTTAAATGCGTATTTGTATCGAGTGTTTCGTATTGTTTGATGTTTTGAACTGTTACTTTGGTATTCAATTTTAGCGTTACCGTTATTAGTTTTGATATTATAGTGCCAAAGAAGACCGCATGGTTTCTGAGATCCCGATAGACAAGCAAAAACACTTGCTACGCGGGTGAAGCCGCAGGCAAAAACTAGTTAAAAATATAAACTATTACTAATAAAATCGATTACATACCCTTGGCATATTTAATCGATAATCGCAATAAACCGATTCGAATATACATTGTCACAACCCTTTAATTGCTTAATGCCATATGCCACCGTACCCATCCTATCCGAAAAGTACTATACTAGGCTCGTCTGTCACAAAGGTGAACTAGCGTCGCTTGAACCAGCGTGTCGTTCCAGGCGGGCGCGCGGTGCGGTGTGGGGGCGGGCGCGGGGGGCGCGGGGGCGGGGGCGGGGGCGCGGGGGGCGCCGGCGGGCCGGGCCTGCACTACGCGGCGCTAGACCTGGAGCCGCGCGCCGGCGCCGCGCAGCCGCCGCCGCGCCTCTACACGCAGATAGACTTCCTGAGGAGCGAGAAGCTGCACGCCGCCGACAACTGAACCCGGAGGACGTGACGTGGACGACCGACCCGGGCCCTTGTTACTGTGAAGTCGGAGGTTGTCTCCACCGAACCGGGCCCTCCGTTCTCGCAGGGCCCCTTGTGACTGAAAACAATGCCACTTGGCAACGTCGGAGGATGTCTCTGAGACGCAGCGACGTCCGGCTCTTTTTTTCTATAGGGCGCCTTGTGACTGTAAACCCTGGCAATGTCGGCCCAAGATGCAGCGACCGGTCTGAGCTATCCTTCGCCGCGTAGCCTCCTGTGACTAAAAACTCTGCCACTTGACATGCCGGAGGACGTCTGCAAGACGCAATGACCAGTTCGGGCCTCTCTTTCTCGCTGGGCAGGGACCCCACGTGACTGTGAAAAAATTACTTGCGGAATATCGACTTGTAGCAGTTTACTCCCACGCGTTGCTAGATGGAGACTGAAAAGTTGGACCACGTTAAATCGTTAACCATATGAAGCAACTGACTTGAAAACGTTCGTTGTGACGCGAAAACTAGCCACAATTGTATGGTTAACTTTCAATTTTACAACAGAACACTTAGTATACACATTTTGAAGTAACGTTTAAGCGTCCAACTATTTAAACTCCACCTGCTGTGTCAGAAATCTTGGTTCCATTCCCAAAACATCATTGGGCCGGTCCCCAAACTCCTACGACTTTCGCTGTCATGCTTATTTGTGGAAGGCCGTCGCGCTGCGTCTTTCGGCACGTGGTGGATACCGGCACACTGACGTATTACTCCCTGAAACCGTAGTCTTCAAAAACGTACAAAGCATTTCCGCATACCCTTTGCTTCTGCCTGCGGTATTTCTTGAACCCTAATCTAGCTAAATGAGAGTAGGGTCGTCCTGGACGCGTTTGCGACAAAAAACTTGCAGCAAGAGCTCTGGTGTCCAATATTTATTAAAGTTATTACCACAAAAGTGCGAAATTAAGACTGCGGTTGCATCGCGAAAATTCAGTGAGACAGCGGCTATTTTTCTGTTAGACTGATATAGTCTATCTAAGAAAATTAATCGTCGTTTTAATGTCCGGGAGCAATAACAAACGCATCCTGCAATTTAGACCGTAAGCCTGCGTGCTTACGTTCCATAATCGCTTGCGTAGTGACTCGCTAAAGCCTCTGTTGCGTAAAGATGTGGACTTTAACGTGTGCAATTAGAGGTTTGGCAGAAAAGTTTCGTCCACGCACGTCGGTGGGCGGCAAGCTTTATAGTTAAGTTAGTCGACTGCCATTTATTGTATTAAGTGCGAGTGCCGGTCGAGTTTAGTGCTTGGGCGAGTTGACGCAACCAGTAACTGTCTAATCAAAGAGCGACTAAGGCTCCGTTTTCACCAGATATGTGCCAGGATGTATTGCGAGGAATGTGTTTTTCATGAACCAATAGACACGCTCACAGATATAGATTACACTAGATAACGCAAACACCTCAATCTGTATGAAAACCAACCGTGTCACTTTTTTATATCTACTGGGACGTCTCAAGAGCGAATTAGCGATGTGAGTTCCCCGATCTCCGCGCAAAATCGATTCAAATGCGCCGCCCGCCCGCGCCGTGGGGCTCGAGTCAGTCACTAGTCATGATTAGTCAGTTAGCGGTCAGTCTTTGTATGGGGCCAACCCCGACCAAACGTCGGGGTTCGGACACGCGAAGTAGATGCATTTGCGTAATCTAGTGTAATCTATATCTGTGGACACGCTTCATTTACTCGTACCTATCCTCGCACAACAGCTGAGCGGAGCGAGGACAGGTTTATGAAGCGTTTCTATTGGTTCATGACGAACACATTACTCGCAACGTATCCTCGCACATCTCTGGTGGAAATATAGCCTAAAATTAGTTGTAGCTGGTAACATGTAAGATGACCAAACGTTTCGACTGCGAAGTTCACTGACTCTATGGGACGGTAATGTACTGCTTTAAGACTATCTTATGTTATAGCTTTGTTATGTGCGGTAATTGCTAATATGGGCAGTTAATCTCTGGCTAGACGGTTAACGGTCGACTGTGAGACTGTTGTTATTTGTTACTTTGTACCACGAGTCCATTAACAAGCTTCGCAGGTGTAAAGGGAGATGGAAGCGTCTTTAACTTATTTAACTTATAAAGAAAAAGCTTTTGAGAACTTACTCCAGATTGTTCATATTTTGATGAACTTTCTGCTGAATAACAGCATCGGAATTGGTCGCTCCGTTTAGGAAATACGAAAAGACAAAAAGCACCTACACTCATCAGAATTGTTATGTACGGTCGCGATCGTTAATTTGGGACCCATTTCGTCAAAAAATCCGTTGAATTGTCATACAAAATGACAGTAATTCGATCTTAAGTGGGTCCCAAATTAAATATCGTGACTTTACAACCTTGTTTTCGTCTGGTGTTTAATATAAAGTAAAAAAAACAGTTGACTATAAAAACCAATAGTAAAGGGCAAGTCACGTATCGGTTTATAATATAACGTTTTAAACTTTCGTGATTCTCACTCATAGTCAAAATACCATATACGGGACTTATCACGCTATTTTTACACAAGTAATATTTACCTCGACGTTTCGGCAACGTTACAGTTGCCGTGGTCACGAGTAGACTTAAGTGTGGGGTGTCAAGTCTGCCTAGCAGCGCGAGTTCTTCGAACTACCCGCACTTGATCACTAATAGTACCGGCACTCGTATAACGAACTACCCGCACTTGGTCACTTTTATTAGTCACCCTATCACACCGACACACAACACTAACAACGTCCGATCGTCCCTCCGAACATTCATCCCGTTTTGTTATTTTGTTAGTTTTTCTTGATTATTCCATAGAAATTTAATGAAAAATAAAAATGTGGTCTTCTTAATATATAAGTTAATGTGTCTACTGCAATAATTATTCGTGATAGACTTTTATATTCTTTAATAACGAACAAATGTTTATTAAAGGTTTTTAAAGAAAGTAAAAGTCTCTCACGAATAATTATTATTAACAACATATTAACAAGAGTTCTATCAGACCACATTTTTAATTTTCATTCAATTTTTATGGAATAATCAAGAAAAACTAACAAAAATGCAACGTTGCCAGCTCAGCAGATATAAACGCTCGTAAATCATATCTGTTCGGGATGCAGACAGTGATTGCTTTCAATGAGCTCGCGATATTTCGACGCATGCGTGCATGATCGCGGGTAGACTGAACAATTTGCGGGTGGTGTTGTAGACTGTGCTCAATCTACCCTCATTTTCGCGCCTCGACTGTGCACTCACTACCATTGGACGCGTTCTCACTCACTCAACACTCACCGTATCCACGCAGCCGAAAAGGAATCGGGGACGATGTTTACACAAAGAAATCGATGGATTCCAAACATTCGATAATCTCGACTCATCACGAATGAAATTTTTTGTTTTTCTTAATTTCAACCGCTTCTCTTACCAGTCTTAGTGATGGCGTTCCGCCGAGATGACCTGTGGGCTGTATAATTCAATCCACTGCATCGAAGTATCAGGATCTTATCAAAAGTAATAAGATTTACATTACGTAACAAATATATTTTTGCAAAAAAAAATATGTTAAAAATATCGTCGAACGACACTTCGGACGCTCTAAATCCATTTTAGATAATGTATGATGTGTTTGTACAGCAAAAAGATATTTAAGAAGTTATGATAATTATGTAACATTTAATTAATTTCGCTGGACACTAAAGAAATATTTCTATAAAATTAATCATTCACCATGTTCTATTGTAGCTACATTTTAAACGTTTTATTTATGTATATGTGTACTTATAGTCCTCACCTATCTATAAATTGAAACTATTTATCACTCTAGTACAATAGCGGAAATTGCAAACATTAAAATTAAAAAATATATATATAAAATAAATGTGCACAGTAATACGGCAGTGCAAGAGTTCCGTGTTTGACATAATGGTAATTTAAATGTTTAAATAAATTAAAAGGACCCTCGGCTGCTAGCACCCGTTTTGTTGGTTTGGAACGAATTGTTGATTTCTAATATGTCAAACGAAAGGTTGGTGTTGAAGAGAGGTATCGTAAATAAATGAAGATGGCAAAATTATTCCAAAGAGTTTTGATTTGAGATTTATGTATTTATGAAAGTCCGATGAAATCATTCAGATAGGTATGTCACTAATTTTAGCTGGAAATTATTAGTTTTTTTTTACAGTCTTACATTACAATACCATGAAATTTCTAATAAAATGGTTTAATATATTTACATTTCTAGTCCGCCTATTGCTTACCTATTTTTCTTTCCGTGTACATGTTTCTGTATTGCTTACTATTTGTGATATACAATAAAGAGTCATTGTATTTCTAGATATTTACCGTCAGATAAAATAGTCAATTGATGGTATTACTTCACAAAAAAAAAACTTGAACGTCTATGAAGCAGTAACATGTCACTTACACGATATAACGCACAGCCTTGAACCACTGAAGCTGGAGACTGGAACCTTCAGTATCACGAGAGGTGCGCTAAGAAACCGTTTTTCGAACTAACCGTTATTTATTCATCCGCCGTTCGTCCAAGTAAATTAATATTTCTTTCTAGTCCATTCTGCCATCTTTACATATTTAAAATGCTATCAATTCATCAACACTTCCCGTATGTCTTTTTGAATTTACAGGCTGGTTTTATTGAAAGTACCGGTGCTAGAGGCGCGGGTGGTCGTCAAGGTTGTGAGAGAGGCCTAACGTAGCACACTCAGTTTATGTTCCCTTAAGGTCTACACATCACACCGTATCGTACCATGACCGGAATAATAATTATTTATTTATTCAGACAATTACCGTGAACTGCTTCAACTTTGCCCTCTGGCCCCAACAATGCCTGATTCAATTTAGAGTCGATAACTAGCACCCTTCTAGGTTTTTAAACTTTTATCCCCCCGTAATAATAATTCCCGTGTAGATAAAAGTTTAAAACCTATAAGAGTGTTAAGTTATCGACTCTAAATCGAATCAGGCAATGTTGGGGCCAGAAGGCAAAGTTGAAGCAGTTTACGGTATACATCCATTTTGTTAGTAAAAAAAACATACAAATAGCTATCATCTAATCTTTTCGACGGCAACGACTCATATATACGCACCGCAGGTTTCACGCCAACGACCATATATACGTCCATTAATACTTCAATGCAAAAGCAAACTTCGTTCAATTGTGTTAAGGTTCAATTTTAGGCATTGGAATATAGGTGATGTCTTTTGTATTTGACGTGGCGGGGAAAGACAATTTGTTAGTAAAATTATGGGTAGTTAAATGTCACAGTTTAACAATGAGCCGTTGGAATGGAGGCTTAGGTGCGTGCAGAGATAGCCAGTGTTTCATGAAAGCCAACGTGTGTGGGTGAATCAACGTCTCAGGCAAAAATGTATTCTTTGTATCGAAAAGTGAGACTGCCCACTAGCACGTTTCGTAACCAACCGTCGCCGTCGCGTGTCATGTATGAACGCGTTTGACACGTTCCTATAACGGTCATGGCACGATACGATAATAATGTGTAGAGATCTTTTCCCCCAATACTACCTATTGTGTTCTTAGTATACTGATCGGAGTACTGTGCAATTTTTACCACACGATTTAAAAATAATGGAGTTATGTCTACATTGTTATTGTTTGTTGTTGACCTTTACTTGGCTGTTTTGATCCATTCTTGGTTATATCTACTGGATAGTAAAAAAATATATATTATTACCATTGATAAGACGGTTTTTTTTTTATTTACCAGTAAACCTCTAGAGCAGAGGTTTTCAACCGGTGTGCCGCGATCGCCGCGAAGTGTATTCGATTCGTACAAAAGGTGTCAACGAGACCAAATTAATAAGCCCCCGCTGTTCGTCATATTATACATATTAATGGGTATACTGTACGAAACCCTTTAGGTAATCTACTCGACTCGCACTTGGCTATTTTCTACTGGAGTGCCGTGAAATTTTGGTGAACGAAAAGTATGCCGTTAAAACCAAAAGGTTGAAGCCTGCTCTAGAGTTAAGGGTTAAAAGAAACTGTAATATTCTAATATTCGTTTCACATTAATATAATCATGAATGGATATCAATTTTATAATTAACATGTAATCATGTAACAAAGATAAATAGAAAATATATTAAAAACAAACAACTAAGGCTGACAATCGGTTTTAGAGATACAAAATCGATTCGTTTGAATTAACACTGTCGCGAGTTGATTACTTGTTAAAGTAAATTAGTCGAGTGTTAATAAGATATATTCAGAGCTTGAATAGGTGTCCATTTTGACAATCCTTATGTTCAACACCCACTAATATTGTCTGTATTTATTTAAATAAAATTTTCACTTGGTCAGTGAACTCTGATTAATTCATGTACCGTATAGAAATTACATTCGGGGAAGTTAGTATCGTGAGATTCGTTTGACAACTTTGTCATTTGTGTGTTAATTGGTTTATTACTAAATGAGCCAGCCAATTGCAGTACCGTAACATCGAACCTCACGATACTAACGCCATCTAGCGATATTATCTGTCAGAGCCCTCATTATTTCTATCGAAAATGAAGCTACATACTCGTACAATGCAAACTTAAAACTATCACTCTAGTTTTTCGTGGCAAATGTAAAGCGCGTGTCCCTTTCTGACCAGTTAGCTACTGCGATAGAGATCCAAGCTTGCTTCGTACGCTAATTAGTGACAACAATTTGTGCTGTAGTCAAATAAAGCTTAGAATGGTGCCGCTTTGCTCAATCTTCTCTGCCAGGCTTAGACTCTATGTACGTAAATGATGTGTTCACGAAGAATCTTACAGTCACAACCCAAATGTGGATTAAGTTTATTTTTCAACGGCTATTGAAGTTTTCTTGGTGAATGGTGAATTGTTTATGCTGTAGTTCACTAGCTATTTATAAAAGACTAGCTATTTTTCGCAACATCTTCATCCCGTGGTATCTTTACATCTTCCCAGGATAATATTGCTTTATGGTTTTTAGAATTAATTGAGTAGGTTGTACGTTTCTCAAAGCCAACGAACGAACACACGGTCAAATTATTCATCATTATAATATTGTGTTCACCAAAAAAAACTCAATCGCCCGTTTTCATTGTTAAGAATTGTATTTATTTCGCGTTGTTATCTGTGTATTGTGAATTCAGTTGTTGTTGTGTAGTTGGCTGCGCGGACGGTCCGGCTTAACTTTTTTATTTTATGCATTTCCACGCGTCCACCGATTGTTGAGTTTATCATTATTTTAATACTTACTACGTTGCTTATTCTTTAGTTGTTATAATATTTCCCATTGCCACACGCCGTCCAACAGCTGACTTATTTCCTGAACTAATCGTTATTCTAGCTATGTATTATTTTCACTTCGGTATGAAGTAGATTTAGTGATACGTTTTATAATTTCGTGATTTTCACTCATTTCTAACACGCCCGGGAAATAATCATGTCTTTTATATTGCTTAAATTACAATGACGTTTCGGCCACTGTTCAGTGACGGTGGTCATTTTTTTTGTAAACTTTCATTGAACTTTTAATGTTCGTATGTCAGTTTGTTTTGGTTTCAAAATTTGCATACCATTTTTCTACCATTTCCTGGTATCCTATTGAGCTGAAATTTAGCACACTTGTGTATGTAAGTCCGGTGACAATAGGTACACAATTAGTAGTGAAATTGTGGTTCGGCCATGATCGTCTCCGCAGAACGGAACCTTTCGACGGTTAATGGCATCGATTTTTAACTTGCTACAGATATATAATTAAAAAAGAATGATGTAAGACTTATATCATTTTTATAAGTATTTATATTATAAGTTAAAATCTTATAGCAATATAAAAGCTGTCATTAAGTCCCGAGTGTTTTAGGAATTAGTTTTAGTAATGTGCTCGTTATGAAAAAACAATAGCCCCGGAATATATTTCTTTCAGTTCATTTATAAAAGTGGAATTTTATAGTCCCTTACGACTGTTGACAGCACAGTGAAAACTGAAGTTACGTCAAGTTTATTACCGGATTCCAACAAACACTGAGACGTACTTTAACTTCACTGCGCTGCCGGCCAAACAAAATGGATGCCACATTCCTACAGTAAAGCGATTCGACTAGTCCCTTGTGTTCAAGTTCAAGCTTTCAATACAATCAATTAGCTTAGTCAAATATACTTCATCTTTTTTAGCATTAGAAAGAAGGTAAGCGATCTTGACGTGTCTTTTTATTGAAAATCACTTTTGAAAAATAATTTACAGCAAATATGTAACAATTAGCAAGGACATATGATCATTTACATTCTTTTGGTGTCATAAGTAATAGTTGCTGTTTCTTTTTTCAAAACGTTTTTCAATATAAAGACTCGTCAAGATTGTTTTCCTTATTTCTAATGCTAAAAAAAACGTAGTATAGTTACACTTTAGCCGCGCTCGTAACAAAAGAACGTTTTAATTAAAATTAAGATGTACTGGGACCTGTATAACTAATGCCTGACTGAGAAAACACCAAATTTTTGTAATATAATAAAGTTATTTATTCACATTTCCTGGTTCCCGTTTTTGACGCGGCACCGCGGCTCGGGGGTGCCTTGTAAAGTATTAAATTAAGTTATGATTTCAATTAACATAGGTTCGCTTTTTTAAGCAGTGAGCGCACGGCCGAGCCTCGTGTGTATATGTGTGTGTGCGTCTTCATGACGTGTCAAAAACGTGGTAATAAGTAAATAAAAGCTTTAAAACGCCAGGAACTGCAACAAAGAATTTTATTTGAACGGATTATTTTTTAAAGTTGTAGAACAACCGAGCGATATTAATTTTTTTAATAAACGTACGCAACTACAAATGAGCAATTTCGACGCAGCGCCAGCGAGTTAGCCTGGTAATGTAGTACAATTTGGCATAGCCATTGATATATAAATAGGGAAGTTGTTGTATTCTGTTTTAGGTGAATTGTACGAACCATACATACAGTCACGGGGACGAGCTGTGGTATTAAAGAAATTAGATTAACGCTAAGTCATTTTGATCGCTAAATAAGAAGCGTGTGTGACATAGGAGCGGCCGGTCCCTGTGGCTGCGTCTTAGCATTTTAGTTAAGCCAATACGCCAGTGCCACCTCGCAATGTTATAGAACCGTGTCTAGATACATTATCATTATATATTATACACTTTTATTCCACTTAGTGTAAGTCGTGTTCAGTTTAAATGTAGCTGTAAGTATAGACGGGTACGGAATAAGAGCGTAGTGTTATCATTATGTGTACGGAATGACGATGATCGAACGAATCTCCTTTTAAAATATGCCGCGAACTTCTGCTGTGCGTTTCAAATGAGTTTGGGACTGCAGGGCTACTACGAAACTCCGAAGTTCGTGTCTTGCGGTCCCTCTCGCTCTCGTATTAAATAGTATAAGTGTCAGAGGGACCGCACGACACGAACTTCGAGTTTCGTAGGAGCCCTGCAGGTTGTGCTGGCATCTTCGCTCGCTGCCGGCGTCTAATGTTGACGAATTGTAATTGTGAGCGTGCAATTTTGTGAAACAAACTGCACCCAGCCGTTTAAAGGTTACGGTGCTGGAGCTTTAGTAAATATTTTTACATACCTACCTGTTTCGCTTGCTCTACAAAAGCGTCTCCGGTTGTCAATTGCTAAAAAACATACAAACAAAATAAAGCACCTCTTAATTCCTCTTTAATATATTTATTTCTGAAAATTACACAGAGCGGTGACGAGTGAAATTGTCTGCAAATCCAATACTAATGTTATTTGAAACGCATGGTACAATCAAATTATGTATAGCGAAGATTTATAATTTTATACAAAACACGCTATAAGCACACAACTTTATCGATATTTCGCGAACACATAGCAAGGTCACAAACGTTAAAAATTTTGAAAAGCTAAATAATACGAGTTTTAACATGCATATTCTAAAAGGAGCTTGTGGCTTCATTTACATTGGTGAGACTTGTATTTTTCGACATCGAAAGCTAGTGTGAATGCGGCCTTATAAACGTATATAAATAAATATAGATTTACCAGACTCCACGCGAAGACGCCGCGACGAGATGGAGTTATTATGAAATCTATACTAGTCCCATTGCAAGTTAAAATAATGTTTTTGCATAAAATGTTCCTGTAACGGCGTAAATAGTGGTTTTGTAAGGTTAATCGTAAGTTAATCTATATAAAACTAGTACAGTTATATAGTGAGGGCGTACGCTTCCGGCGCGCCAGTCTTTGAAAGATTATATTTTTTTACAAATGGTGCTACTGTTTTGTGTTTTAGACGATAGCTTGATCGCTGTCGTACTGCCAATGCGAAACTAAAGGTGTACATGTCGAGTAGGCACTCCCATATCACAATCGACTTAGAATATAGAACATCACCACTCCACAAACGTATGATTAAAGTTTAGATGTAGTTTAGCTTTTGTAACATGCAAAGCGATCGTGATCGAGTGTCACAGTAATGATATTCCCGCAATTGTTCGTCAGTTGATGCGTGCCACGTCGTCGTATGGCCCGGCGTTTCATTGTTGAATGTCTAATTTTTTGGTACGTTACATTTTGTTTACTTTCATATTATATTGTAAATAAAAATAAAAAGCTTTGGATTTGCGTGTTTGTTTTTATTTACATAAACCTTGAGCACGCGCTGGCGGAGGCCTCTGGACTGAGATGTGCAAGGAAAAAATACACCAATAGAATGAGGCTGACCAGCGAATCGTGGCAAATAAGAGTGGTGACGCATTTCACAGATAAAAAATATAGGTTTCTGTCACAAATTTGTAACAGGGGGCACACACATGAGCGCAACATTCGTACATTGATCGTACAATAAAACAAATATGAACGTATGGTACAGGTAGATCGTCGAATATATATATGTATGTATGAGAGCAACATTAAAACCAAATATATTATGAAATACTGTTTATTTTACACATAGCTTACAAACCAATCATTCAATTATTACATTTAAAAATGCACGAGTTTGCCTCCGGCTGAAACTCAACAATACAACACATCAATTTCATTAAACAATGAATAAGAATAAAGATTAATTTACAACAATAGTGTTAACAGAACAGTATTTTGGACGCACAACGATAGATAGAACAAATACAATCAATATGGCATTTGACACCATTAATTCGAAGATTCTTCAAACTCTAATAAAAGCCATGAATCGTAATGCGACGAACCAGATTATTTTTCAATAAACTGTAAAATTGAATTTAAGTAACATTAAAATACATACCTATACCCTATTTATTAAACCAAGATACTAAAGTGACAGTATGAAATGTCAAATGTAAAAATAATGTGACCAGCATACGAGTAATACGAATATTGCAAATAATCGGTAAAATATAATATTTTATGTAAACAAAAATAAAATTAAAGTATCAAATATTCTACTTTCCATAACCATTGAGGTTTTAGGCGGAACTTGCTTAGAATCAAATGAAATTTAAACATCTACAAAAAGTCGAAATATCTCCTAAACGGTGGCATTTTCATTAGACCCATTTTACCTTTTTTAGAATGTGTTAAGTGCCCTACGTGTTAGTACGTCAGAGATCATTTTAAACGTATGACATAGGTACTTACCGAAACTTTTATCTCATAAATAGTACATCAATATTTATGAGATGTAACAAACACCACGAAACTTCATTTTAGTATCTTGGTAATAAATAAATGATTTGATATGTTTAGTATGAATTGTGGCCAGAACCGATATGGCGGCGTTTCATGACATGCCTAGGAATTTCATGATCTGCCTAAACTGGCCAAATCATGAAATGGCGGCGTTTCATGATATGCCTAGGAATTTCATGATCTGCCTAAACGTCACTAGGCAAATCGTTCAACAGTGAGTTTTGAACGATATGGCGGATGTCCCTTAGCCAATTCATGAAATGGCACCATGTCACGATATGCCTAGGAAGGATTTTACGATCGACCGCCAACATGGATAAAGGGGTAAATTTTCAAAATTTACGTCATTTCAAACGCGCATTTATTAATGTATAAGCTTATAATTTATTTAACGGGTCTAATTGGTTGACAAATTTCGCACGATAATTGTTATTTAAAAACATGAGCTGGGGACGAGTCTAGGTCTTCTCTGAATTAAAAAAAAAACTTAAGTTGAATAGGAGTCCGAAAAATTTCCATTTACCGCCATTTTTAGGGTTCCGGAGCCAAAATGGCAAAAACGGAACCCTTATAGTTTCGCCATGTCTGTCTGTCTGTATGTCTGTCCGTCCGCGGCTTTGCTCCGGGACTATCAATTCTAGAAAGCTGTAATTTTGCACGGATATATAAGTAAACTTTGCCGACAAAATGGTACATAGTAATAGTTTTTTTTCCCATAGACGTAAAGTAGGGATGATTTTTTTTTCTCATCCAACCCTATAGTGTGGGGTATCGTTGGATAGGTCTTTTAAAACTATTAGGGGGTTGCTAAAACGATTTTTCGATTCAGTGATTTGTTTGAGCAAATTTTCATAAAAATCGAGCGTCCCCCCCCCCTTTAAAATCTAAACCGGTTAGTGGAAAAATTTGAAAAAAATCAGGATGGTAGTAAATATATCAAACTTTCAAGGAAAACTATAACGGCTAAGTTTACTTGAGAATTATTAGTAGTTAATGAGTAAATAGCAGCCTAAGGTATAAAATATACCTCAACTTGGAAGATTCTGTACAAAATACGAAATCCTTAGAAAAATATTACTTATTTTTTCGTAATGGCTACGGAACCCTATTTTGGGCGTGCCGACACGCTCTTAGCCGGTTTTTGATGTTGTTTGTCTTGTTGCAAAGATTAGTTTGTTTAATTAAAAACATTATATATGTGTGAAGATAAAGCAGTGTATGTAACCGTAGATAATTACGCATTAAAAAACGTACCGACAAGCACATAAACTACTATTAATCCTTATATAAATCTACAAACGAGGTATCAAAATGTAAAACGGGTATTCACCCGCCGAAATGACGTAAAGATTAAGCTTCAAAAAGTCACCCAAATAGTCAACAGAGTTGGTTAATATTAATTAAACGTCACAGTTCAGTATTACAATACAAAATCTACGGCAGAATCAGGTTCTGATAGCTAATAAAAAGCATGCCTAACTGGTGGTGTCAAATAGCCTATTCTACTCGATAACTATTGAGAAAGGTACAGTCGGCATTTACAGATTATTCATATTTCTAGTTTGGTATAAAATGGTATGAAAATAAAATACAGATGGAGTAGGTACAGTCAGCAATCGAAATGGATAAGCGGTTTTGATGCTTAACCTTTTTCCAGGCCCCGCGAATTTACATAACATGCTACCACAAAATGAATCATAGTTTTATGTTATTGTTAATTTAAAAAGCCAATAATATTTAGCGACTCCAATTGATTTTGTACCATATTGTAAATTTGGTAAGGTTGAATATGTACATTTATGTGGTCGCTATGTGCAATAGCCTGGAAAAGGGTTAAAATGATCTGCACACAACTCTACTGCCTACGTCAGGGGTTGAGCTCTTTTATGCTGCGACTCTTTGTCGTAAATTTTTGTAACGTAAACGAAAATACGCGTGCAGTCCTAGATACGTAATGTAGGCGACCCAAGTGTACCGTGCTAAGAACACAGTTTGGAAAACCCTGGCCAACTTAATGAGAGCGGTGTAGATCATTTCGAACTAAGCTATTTTGCCTTCATCATCAGCATCACAATCAACCGCTTTTAACGCTGACTGTACGACGGTAAAAAGTAGAAATAAATGACTAACACTTTCTTCGTAACTGTCACATTTTTGACGATAAATACTTGAACATGGCAACATCATTATGTTTTCTTTTTAGTTCCTCTTTCATCCGATTTCTACTCCTTATTCACAGTCTAAATGATTATTAACATTAAATGCTTAAATAAGAATTTGTAACCTTATACAACGCATAAGTACTATTTCACTATGACACATGGGATTTGTGAGTTTTTATTTTGGTATTGGTTTGGTATGACACAAAGCTTAGGTGCGAGAATTATCAAGTTTTGTTACATAGCAGGGCATTATAGTGCAGAATAGAGTTGTAACCCGGGATTCAACTGATTATCGTTATTTTTCGCAATATTGTGGACATGACACGCAATATTGAAAGGTTAATTAATTCTTGAAATTATACTTGAATTCCTGAACATAACAACAATTTACACATCCTTTCATAATAATTACCTAAGTAAAGTGTTAATAAAAGTAGCAGTTATCACTTCAACCATTTCCAACTCAGCAGAAAACTCAACTTCAATGAGATTGTTCATAAGAATATATTGAAGTATTAATGAACAACTTGTTTCTGAGCACCCTCCTGTAGGGCTACTCCGAAACTCGAAGTTCGTGTCGTGCGGTCCCTCTCGCTCTCGTATTAAATAGTATAAGTGTCAGAGGGACCGCACGACACGAACTTCGAGTTTCGGTGTAGCCCTGCTGCTCCTCCTTTTTCGTTTCTTCTCTCTCATTAATTCAGCATCCCTGTTTCCTCAGAGACCTCCCTCTCTTCTCACTTGCAGCCTTCTTCTTAGCCTGCTCGGCCTGTGTTTTTTTTTGTACTTGGCGCGAGCCAAATCTCTGTTTCCCTCGGGTCTTCTTACTATTCTCGCAGTGCCACAAGCCACAAGGTAGAAATCGACAAAATTTGGTTTACATAAAAATGGAACAAATTCCAGACGATACGCTAGTCCGGCCCAAACCTAAGACAACGCACCGCCCTCTTTCATGTACAATTAAGGAACTGGAAATAACTAAAAAATAACAGCTAACTTAGAAATAGAAACCACCAACTGCCCACAAAAAATAACAATCTAAAGAAAAGTTGTTGGCGTTGGAATAGGAAAAGACTGATCACAAAGAACTAGAAAAAAAATTGTTTATTACATTACGAGAAATCTTTGCGTTATTAAACTTATTATTTACAAGGAATTAAAATTAAATCTCAGGTAAGAAAATAATTAGTTTTGAAGTCATGTCCTTATTATTGCGAACAATGCCACTCATCCGTCCGATCCCTGGTTACAAGTGATCAATGGCGGTGTGCCGCAAGGAGCATGATATTTCTCGCACCCTCAATACTACGGAATGACTGAGTGAGACGCATTGTTTTAACGGTGCATTTGCAATCCTGCACTGTAACGCCACTCACGGTATGTTTGGACAGATTTGACAGCTCATTCCCACAAAGCGCTTATAAAGGGAGCAAGCAAGGTATCCCCTTTGCCAAAACACATGATCACCGTGGTCTTGAAACAATGAAATTACCTTTTCACATTAAAATAATATAAAGATAGTAGTTTAGGGTTCCTTTAAATCATTACTAGTTTGTATGTCATTCATTTTATTTGGGAACTGTTGTGCTCTGCTTGCTAACTGTAGCTCTGAGAATGAACTCGTGAGTTTGAAACGGGTGTGGTGTTTATGAAAGTTTTCGACTTATGTGGAAGAGTAGTAAGGTGGCTTCTGCATGAAAACACACGTGTCGTAGACGTAGCTATAGCACGAGTGGTGGCAAAGTAGGAAGGGGTAGAGAGTTGTAGTTGATTCAAACGTAATGTTTGATATAAGCAACGACACTACTCGAGGAATAACAGAAAAAGTAGAGGTCACGGACAATCTAAAGTCACAAGTGCTTTCTGGTCATTTCAGTCGGGCATTTATTTTAGTGCAGCTTTAATTGAGCTTCATCTACAGTACCTGAGATTTACGCTACTTGGGCGGCGACCGACCATTCGTGATTGTAGGGCTGTCTTTCCACGACCTCCCCTTCGCTTTTGTCGTGACTTTTTTCCTCACCACCCTCTTCTCCGTATACTCTTCATCAGACAACAACTTTTTCTTCCGCTTTATCTTCTTGTCTTCAATAACGAAAGAGTCATCGAACATATCAGCGCTCGAGTTCGAAATTTCCGACTTCTTGAGAGGTTTCTTTTCGCCTATGATCTCGCAAATCGGACTATCAAATGACACTTGTCGGGGGCTGCGTCTGGATTTGCTTGTCGAGGTTTGTGTCGCTGTGTTCACGTGGTTTTTCTTGACAGGCGGCGTTGCTTTTGGTGTTAACTTGGTCTTCTTCTTAACCACAAGAGAGGGCTCGAGAGATTTCCTCTTGGGTTTTCTAACTTTAGTAGCTTTGGGTGGTTCTGGTTCTTCATTTTCATCATCTTCCAGTTCTTCTTGTACTTTAGGTTTCCTTCCCTTTTTGGCCGGTTTCGGTGCATCTCCGTTTTCTTTTGGCGACTTTTTTGGGACTTCCTCTTCACTCTCATCAACGACAACTCGAGTCGCTGTTTTGGTTTTCTTCTGGCTTGTGAAGACGAGCTTGCTGCTTTTAGTGACGCCTTCGCTCTTGAGAAAGCTCTCAAATATCTGTCTGCATTTTGCGTAGTCTGGCACTTCTTTGGGCTTCAACGTGTTTATATAGTCAAAGAATTTTATTAGGGCCTCTGAAAAAACAGAAAGGCATAATTATTTTTCTACTTTCAATATATTTCGGAATAGGTTTGGCGGTTTGTGGTAAGAATTCTGGTGGGGAGGACTCGAAATTTGCTCATTTACATCGCGTGGTTTTTAGAGATTGGCCAAAGTTTAATAATTAACAAAGATTTTAAAAATATATATTTTTAAAGGATCAGAGCAAATTGGTAGCAGTAGTCGAACAGAGAGACATACGAGCGATCTTATTTGGGTTTTGTTTTGTCTATTCAGGTCATCATCATCATATCAGCCGTATACCGTTACCTTAATGTTGATGTTCTGTTGTTGACAACAAACGAAAAATGGGCATAGACAAAGGTTTCCACTCTATGGCAAACATTGAGTAGGCAGCAGAGTGGGGCCCAGCGTTGGTAGCGCGCTGCTGGCGCAAACTACCAACTGCCTACCCTGAAGTCGTCCCAATGCACGCTAATGCAATTCCACTTACCAGGTGCTCCGGGGCAGTGTTTGGTGACGCTGGTCTTGACGCTCTTCATGAAAGCTTCCTTCATGTCCTGGACGGCCTTGGGCTGTTTCAGGACCTTCTCCCAGGGCAGGTCCCCCGCCAGCCACTGCAGCATGTTGTAGCCGAGGATCTCCAGGTCGCCGCGCATTGTGGCCACTGGGGTCAGAACACCATGAGTAAGGCTCCGGTCTCCACCAGAGATGTGCGAGGAATGTGTTTTTCATGAACCAATAGAAACGCTTCGCTCACCTCGCCTCGCTCCGCTCAGCTGTTTCCACCAGAAATCTGCTGTTCGAGGATAGGTAAAGCGTTTCTATTGGTTCATGAAAAACGCACATTTCTGGTGGAAACGTACCCTCAAACTAGTGGGGTGTGTCAGTTAATGTCATCATCGTCATCTACGCATATCCGGCCCACTACTGGGTACAGGCCTCCTCTGAGAGAGAGGGCTTGAGCCTGCTCTGCAAGTCCATTGCGTATTGGAAACTTCACGAACACTATTGCATTTCCTCGCAGCTGTGCAGGTTTCCTCAAATCAAACCGCACGGGTACCAAGACTTCATTACGACGGCGGTTATTGTACGACCTATTATTGTCCACCCAGACCTGATAATTCATGCTCTGATGTAATTTGCCATAAGAGCATGAATTATCAGGTCGATTAGAATTTGAAGAACAGTTAATTAGTTCATTACTGGGAATTTTTGAGCCGTTCACGAATTTGAATGGGTCCCAACTTCTAAGTAACTTAACAGAGTTCTAGTACTTGCTTTACTTTTTGTTAAAAGTTTTTTTGAAGCAGTCTGTTATTAGATTTTTTTTATGAGAAAATTAACAATAATAACTTGCCTCCTAGATGTGCGTCTCTGCTAGTGTACTCGATGGTCCCGTTGTGAGCACACTTGGGGTCAGGTTTGAACTCCTTATCATTGACCCTCGCGGCCAGCCCAAAGTCCACCAGGTAAGCTTGATTCTCGGAGCCCTTTTTGAGCCCCATGAGGATGTTAGCGCCCTTTAGGTCAGCATGCACATAGCCTTTGCTGTGGATGTACTCCAACACATCTAGCTGTAAAAAAAAAGGTTTAGGGTACAGCCAACAACTTTGATTCCGAGGGCACAGAAATTCGTTGTGACAATTTTATTCTAATAGCTGTGACCCTTGCCTGGCTTAGCAAGGCGTATTTTGCCAATGGGGACGTAGTTACATGCCATTTACGAGAAGACTGTTCGGAGGAGACTGATTCCGAATGTATTATACAATACTAGCTGTTGCCCGCGACTCCGTCCGCGTAGAAGTATGAAAAATATTTTTCATCACACTTGCTCGTAAACAGTGTCGTAACATGCAGGCTACCTTGGCTGCAACCCCCCAAATAAAACCCTCGACCTTAATGTGCTTGTCATGAAACCCGTGGTCGGTAAATGAGTCATTGCGCGTACACATTTTCTTGCCATGAAGCCCAAGGTCGGTAAATGAGTCAGTGCCCGTACTGACATGCCATGCGCATGGCTGACTGCACGCTGCTCAGGCGCGCGCTGCACACGCACGCTATGCACATGCTGCGGCTGCCAAGAGCGCAATCAAGGTATCGGCAATTTTTGATGAATATTAGTTTTTCTTTTACAAATATAAATTTTACTCGCAAATGTGATGAAAAACATTGTATGTCGCACTACTAGAATTACGAACATCGACTCATTAAAGCCCTCAGTCTTCGACTTCGGGCTTCTAATGGACTCTCGAAATTCGGTCAAGCCGTTATAAATGAATTTGGTCACAAACATTGTGACACGAGAATTTTATATATTAGAAGATACAGCCTCCAGTTTCCTAGGACAGTAGATAATAAACAAATTCTCCATAGATGACGTCTTGGGCAACTGTTAATCTTACACATTTATCAGTCAGGATCAGGACCGGATTTAGGGGACGGCATCCAGGCTACAGTAACAGTTCACAAAAATATCCATACTCTGACCAACTTTTCTGATTATTTTTCAAATAGTATTTTTTACCTTGGAGGCCTCCGCTCCTTTAATACCCCAATGCCTCCAGACCTCTAAATCCGGCCCTGACTGCAGTAGGTTAAGTAGCATTTTAGAAATATTTACATTATACATCATCAATAAGAGCTTAAGAGAATAGTACAACTGTTCTAACCATTTGCAAGCCGATCTGGAAGACTGTGGCGGGTGGGAACGACCGGCCATTCTCTTTAAACATATTCCACAGATCTTTCCCATACCGCTCCAGCACCAGGTAACGATATTTCTCTCCACGGTACTCGTGCGAACCATTGCCGAAGTACGTGGGCATACCGAGGCTTTGAATCTTCTTGCTTTTCATGTATGACTTTACTGAAAGAGAGATTGCGAATTGAATTGAAAGTGATAGTAAGCTGAGAACTGGACGCCAGGGGGCGGCAGGGCGGGCCGCGCCGCTGTAAGCATTTTCTACCCAATCTGTACTAGCTCTGCGTGAGAACTACAGTCCAATAGTATCTTAATTTTAAATTCATAGTGCATCGCCGTTACGAAGACTATATCTTAATCCTAGCGCAAGTTTTAATCTTTTTACTTATGCACAAAACTTCTCAAATTTATGGTGTGTGGTTGAAAAAGTTTGGGACGATGGCAATATGGCAAAAAGTCAGTGAAAAGGAAGTTCAACGCGGCGTCGCATTCTATATCTGGATAGTTTTATGAAAAAAATCAACTTTTTAATTTGCAAGTTATGCTTATTATGTTTTGTGGTTATGAAAAAATGCTAAAGTAACGAACCATTGGTTCTTTTTGTACATTCAAATGATACAACGATGTTTGTTTAAATCTTGAACGTACACCATGGTTAGTCTCAGTTGTGAGAAGTACTTACGTTCAATACGTAACACCATGCGTTGCCAACTACAAGGGAATTAACTTCGGTAACCATGGTGTACATTATCAAGTTCCCTGTACTTTTTTTGATTTCAAATAAGATTTTACGTCCCTTTATTTTTAATCTTTTTAAACAGTATGCTTTTCTTTCTTTGTTTCAGTTTTAACAAAAGTCACCGCATAAATTTTAGCTTTAATTCCCTAGAAAATGCATGTTTTGATTGTGCTCTAATCCGGACGAGGACATTAAACCGCACGCACCGCCACAATTCGATTCTGATATAGCTCTGATACATTTCTCTAAAACTCTTCTTTGGAACGTTTAAATTTGCTATTACTGCTTATTGGATGAGCATGAGGTTGATAAATATATATGTATTTCAAACCCGATTGAATTCTAAAGCATGCACGATGCTTCTTTCACCCATTACAGAAAAAGTTCTGTTCTGGCCATCCACAGTTAATTGATGCTTTGAACATTAAACTCTATGCAATCCATAGCCACGCCATCTACACTAGAGCGCGTTTCGAACTAATCAGAGTCATCTTCAGAGTAACTCATAGATATATGCCCTTTGTTTCGCTGTTATAAAAAAAAACACGAAATTGCTTTCGACAGTTCCACACTATATTTGATTTGGATAGGTACGAGAATTTAACTAAATTAAACAAACTTCAGTTGCTAGATTTGTCACATTCAAGGATTTAAACTTTTACTTGTCTAAAATTGTAATACTAACTGACTAGTGTATATCAATACAGATAGTATGTTTAGATGTTTAATGGGGAAATTTCAATGTTTAAGACACCAATTGACGGTTTTTTTGTTTACATTTAGTTAAAATACCTATACCAAATATACAAACCCAATATAAATGATGTTTTTTTAAAAATAATTTAGGTTTTTTTTAATAAAAGTTTACTGCCTGATTGGCAGCGGTAACCAGCGTGTACACACAATAATGTTACTTTGTTCTTATGGAATTGGCAACGTGCATGGTGATGTACATAGATTTTCTGAAAAACCAATAATGCTAGATTTTTTTTTTCATTTTTCTGTAGACCCTAAGACGGTATTAAATAAAGGTATGGTACTGTATCACTTGTTTTTGTATTTTTTTACTCTTGCCAATTTAAGGGTTAATTTATACACTAAAAATGGCCTAGTGGTTAAAGACCTGACTACGAAGCTTGAGGTCCCGGGTTCGATTCCCGTGTCGGGGCAGATATTTGTATGAAAAATACGAATGTTTGTTCTCGGGTCATGGGTGTTTGATATGTATTTAAGTATGTATCTATCATGGCCTACCAATCCCTACATGATATATTTAATACAAAAAAACAGCAAAGATGGCACTACTATTAACATTTGTAAATTATAAATGTGAATAAGCCGAATTAAGTAGAAATATTAAGATTAAAATAAAGACTAGCATATTTTATAAACACGACTTCACTCAACCTAATTCACTATTAATTTGAAAGATAAGAAACACCATAAAAATAATAAATTGAGAATACGAAGTATAGGCTACATGTGGCTACATTTCAGCTATGAGGCATTTCGTAGTGTTTTGCAATTGTGACGCTAGATGGCGAATAACCGGAATGCGCTTGCTGGGCTTCCGTATTGCTAACATTCGTCGAAACTATTGAGAGAAACATGCCATTCTCTTCTAATGAGGTAAATAAGACAACAGACATCATGCGTATCTCTAGTCGTCTAGGCTCAGTCTGGTGAGCTTGTTGGTGTTGTCAGTGTACCGTATCCTTAGTTTCTCACTAGATGGCAATACGTATCGTGTTATTGTGGTTCTCACTGGTGCCATCTATTGGAAATCGAAGAAAGAAAAATAGCCAGTTGAATAGCCAGTATTAGGTGATACCATTTGCTTGTACTAGGTGGTGTCTCTGTTATATATGACTCTGTGGTATCTATCTATATAATTATATTTATCCGTTGCTTAGTACTCTCTACTTTGCTAAGCTTACTTTGGGACTAGGTCAATGGTGTGAATTGTCCATGATCTTTATATTATTTATTATTATAGTCAGGGTTGCCGTCATCGAAACCGATGTGGAGGACTATATCTTAATTTTAGCGCAAGTTTTACTCTTTTTACTCTAAGGTGGTGGTACATTTGGAACCAAAATAAATCTCTTTCTTTAAATTCCTTTGATTCTAAGAGTATTTTGTCCAGCAGTGAAATTTATCCTACACAGTGTCTCCAAATTCTGCTTTGACTGAATGCTTCGATAAAGATTTTCATCAAAATTTGTTCACTTTGAATATTTACAGGTGTTCAGTCAAATTAACTTTACCATCTACTGAAATATTCAGAAATTATTTGAAAGATTCCTTGTATAGGCCAATGATGATGTTTGATTGAATAATCAGATCTGTTAAATTTAACGAAACAGTGTATAGTGTATCTTATGTGTGTCCACAAATGTTTCCTTTTAGTACTTCCATATAAATTTAGTCTAAAATACTCAAAAAATCTATTAATAATAGTTAGTACTTACTGTCATCCATTTTTGCATTTCTAACGTAGAAATGCTTTTCTACAAACAATGGTCCATTCTCATGTGGTTCCTAAAAAAAAGGAAACAAACTTTCACTAAGTGTTATAAAATAACAGAAGCCACATTTTTTTGTTGTTTATGTAACTCAATAGAGTCAGAACCGTTTAAGTTTATATAAAAAAAAAAAACATGGATAGGATGGCAATATTTGATTGTTAAACATGGTCGTTATAATCAGTTATACTTTGGTATACAAGATCATCTTGTTACTTTATCTTTGCTCCTTACTAAGTTCTTAAACTTCTGAGCAAAAATTTGGTCAAAAATATGTGAACATAACTCTATTGTTAATGGTAGGTATAGAAGCTTGTTCAGATATATTTTTGATCGAATTTTTCCTCAGAAGTATAACAACTCAAATGTACAGTCAAGGTCAAAGATATCTTTACATTTTAACTACTACCTTGTATAAAATTGTCATGGCATACAGTGACAAGGTACTAAAATGTAAAGATATTTTTGCCCTCGATTGTACTTGTACATTCAATAATGTTGCTACTGTCAACATTTTCCTGTACCTCATTGCCTTGGTTACGTCCCCTGGACAACTCTTTAAAACCAGGAGTTTCTATAATATGTTTTCTGTGGTTATAATTCATCGAGTATACATTTTTGTCATAGTTACAAGCTCATTATTTTATAGACTATCTCCTAAGCATATTAGTCGCATTTATCAAAGCAGTTTTTTTAAGAAACTCTGTCACTGTTGTCTCTTGGACAACAGGACAGAATAATAAACAAAAAGTTGATTGATCCATAAACAGTTTTTTTTTCTTTAATGGCTTTCACTCTTGCCGTGATAGCAAGACGTATTTTGCCAATGTAGGAGAATGTTTGGTTTATGAAATTTTGATCTTGGGGAAGGAACAGACAGGAGACTTAAACCAAATAACAAATTATGTTATGAACGGCACAAAGACCACCAAAGACAATTACACTTTTTTTACATAGATTTAGTATAGGTAGTGTGATACTTTTTATTAGTGAGTGAACTTGTGCTTTTTGATGCTACCAGAGCCCTAGCATACTTCGAAGGTTTTGCAACAGATTATGCAGAGAGATGCAGCCTGGCCCAACATGACATGATATATAATAGCATCCGCTTTATTGTCTAACTAACGCAATCACAATCACTTTCGCCAATTCTTTCTATCATATGGTATGGAGGTAGATAGAGATGGAGAATGACATCACAAGCACCTGAGCGTTTGACTATGGCCTCTGGTTATACTAAGTGGATGTTATACAAAGCATAGTTTTGGAAAACAAGCAACTTCCTATTTTCATTAGTTATTTAGTTCAATAAAGAGAAAAACTACAATTTACATGTGTATATATTTAATAAAAAAAAACATTATTGACACAAACAAACATATTAAAAACTTAAAACAGAAAAAAAACCTTAGGTATTATGTTTTTTTTTACCTACCTATGTAGGTAGAAAAATTAGTACATAACAACGCTTGAAAGGAGAAAATGAACTATCAGTAAATTTTACTGATTCCAAACATGTGTATCTCACCATCTTGGAAAAATGTTGCTTAGTCAATTTCTCCTTTCAAGCATCAATTCAATAGTGTTTTGTTATTTAATTTTATAACCTGTGGAATGGCAGCGCCATATTTAAAATTTACTGTCAAGCGGCGCGGCCATTTTGAAAAATCTTCCTTGACCGCAGTGACACCTACGAATTAATTTCGCGAATTCGCGAATTTTTATTAAAAATATCACCAAAAAAAAACTACTTTAATTTTATAGATAAGCCTTACAGTGATAGTTTAGCATAAAATGGCATATCTAATTAAATAACAATGAATGACCTTCAATTTCTGTGAACTTTATTATTCATTAT